>NW_017306370.1:576005-578346 GCF_000935625.1 Nanorana parkeri | reverse complement strand
TTTCATAAAAGTGATCAGATCATTTGAAAACGAGCGGCGGCTCTACACTGCACAATTAGCTCTGCTTGTCCGGAGCGGGGCTAAGTGTACAAAAAAACTACTCGACCGGCGCCTGAAACTGCATGTCCCGGGCGTCGGGCGATAGGAATTCCACACCCCTGATATATATATATATATAAGTAATTTGGTAATTATGGCTAGGTTACCAGGTATAGTTTGGGGAAGAAGGTGCAATTCAACAATTTTATTCTAAATTAAAGAAGGAAACATTTTAATTGTTGAACTGTTAAGAAAAATATCAGATTGTCCACAATAGCCCCGTGTGGCTTGCTTAATTCTAAAAGTAGAGTGTCTTAGTGGTTAGCACTTATGCCTAGCAGTAGTAGGGTCCTTGGTCTGATTCTTGGCCAGGGCACTGTGTGCATTGAGTTTGCATGTTCTCCCTGTGTTTTTGTGGGTTTCCTCCCATACTCCAAAGACATGCTGGTAGAGTAATTGGCCCTAGTATGTGTGTAAAAATTGGCTATGCACATTCTGCATGCTGGTCCCAAGTCTGTAAAAAAAAAAAACTTTCCAATGAAGTTCTTTGGAAAGGCAATCAAGCATATCAAAAATGGTGTCAGAGAGCCGGCTCAAAAGTTGAACAGTACAACTGAACAGATGCCACACACACAATAATTGAGTTATGTTGTGTGTGACCATTTTAGATGCCAAAAATGGTTATCTAAAGTAGATGTAAACTGTAACTGAATAATGTTTAGTTTGCTAAAGGACTGAGTATCGCAGAAAATGTTGCATCTCGGTGCTGTTGATCTTCTGCAGCCTTGTTGTAGCCACTTTGTGTCTTCAGACACCCCAGCAATGGTTTGCACAGCATTTCTCAGAACTGGTTTCCTGATGGTGACAAAAGAAGACTATACCGGTGTAATGTGCGATGAAACGGACACATATAGTCGCCACTGGAAGCTAGTGTGACAGAGTGACAATGCATGGATACAACTGGGAGACAAGGACAGTATGTTGTCACTGTATTACAGGAAGGGCTGCCTGAGGCGATGTGCTGTTAATCCAGGGGGATGGTGGCTCAGGGGGTGCAGGCAGGGAATAGGCACTTTGGGGGAGGGGTTATTGTGCTAAGTTGTTATATGGAGGAGGAAGGGGCCGCGGACACTGGCCCATTCTGTCAGTGGCTCTGTCTGGCTTCCTGCCAAGCTCGCTGATGTCACCGGTTGTCAGGAGCTCCGCAGGGCGCAAGCCAGAGCTCCCCGCTTAGCTTCAGGCCACTGATGACATCAGTGAGCTGGGCAGGAAGCCGCACAGAGTGTCACGGTTTGCTAAGAGTTCTTGGCAACCTAGGACACATGGCGGCCCCCCCTGATGAGATGCGGCCTGTGGCCTGCTTTATTATAGGGGCGGCCCTGAGGGAATCACCATGTATCATTTTAATGAGAGCTGCAGATTCAAAAATATTGAAAATTACTTTTGGAGTCATGTTAATATGTTATCTCTTATATAAGAGTTTTAGTGATGGGGTTTACAAGAAAGAACTTTATAGGCCTGTTTTTTTTATTTCATATGTACTGGTGTAGATTGTCCTCATTTCTGGTTGGATTGAACAAAAACCTAATCTCGCTTCCTTTAATCTTCAATAATTGTTTATGACTTGGGTTTTTATTAGCCAGTATGTTTGAAAATGCTGGTTTATGCACACGCTCCAGCTCCCAGAGTAAACCTTTCCCATCAATGTTTAAAGAAATTCCAATTTCATTACATTTCACTTTTCTCCACACCACTTTCTAAACTCCTACTAACATTCTTATTGAAGTTTAATTTTGCTTAGTGCAATAGTAAGTTGTTTTTATAGAATTATAAAAATTTTACTGAACCTACATTGCAGGAGGAAAATTGGAAAAGGAGAGATGGATGGAGGCACTACAGATGCTTAGAGAGGAGGTGTAATTGTACAAGAAGACATAAAAAATGAAAATTAAGAAGGAACAACACTAGAATATGCACATGCAAACATAAATATACAGTAATAAAAAAGTGATATTTGTATAATAATTTCTCAAAGAAAATTTGTTTTGGAGAGGTAGGATTTAAAGAGAAACTGTAAATAGTACAACACATTTCACATTCAATAGTGAAAGGCTGATACCAGCCAAGAACCACTAACAGGTCAGAAAGTCAACTTACAGCTCATCTTTGGGCAAACTTGGAAAGCTATCTATTGACATAAAAAAACTTCTTAAAGGGTTTCTAAACCCTCCATTTTTTTTGCCTGTATCACTGCTAGCGAGCAGTAGATATAGGCAAAAAGTAAAAAAAAAAAAAAAAAACC
>NW_017306370.1:568278-575692 GCF_000935625.1 Nanorana parkeri | reverse complement strand
ACTTTAACAGCAGTTTAAACTTACCCTTTTTGTATTGCACGCTCCCGCCCGAGAATCCGAAACTGCTCAGGCGGCCGCAAAGCATCTTGGGGCGGGCGCATGCGCAGTTCGGATTATCGGCCTGGGAGACGAGCAGAGACGCAAGGTAAGTCTATGGACGTGTGCACCCGCATGCAGACACTGCTGGGTCGGAAGTGCCTGCAAGCAGAGAGGAGTCAGCGCTGGATTGGAGAGCCGCCGCACCGCTGGAGGGACAGATAAAAACATCAGGAAAGAAGATCGGATTAGGAGACATCATTTAGGTAAGTGCTGACATTAACATTGGGGGGAGGGAAAATTTTGTTTTACTTTAAAGGAGAACTATGGGGTCAGGGCTTTTCCCCATAGTTCTCCTTAGGGTAACAGGAGGACACAAACTAGCGTCCTCCCGTTACCCTAAGCTCAGTATACCGCGAGCTACAGCTCACGCTATACTGAGACGCCGCAGCCGGAGCGGATCCCGACATCGATGTCGAGATCCGCCCAGCTGCGTGAGTGACAGCTGGCTCTGCCTATCTAGAGGCAGAGCCAGCTGTACCCGCCCCCTCCCCGTCCGTTCCGCCAGTCAGCCCTGGCGGCTCGGAGCGGGTAGAATCCATCCCCTTCCCTGTCACGGCAGAGAGCCGTGACAGGATTGAGAGGTGAGCGAACGCCGGTATATGTTCGCTCACCTCCCGAGCTACTAAGCCGACCTGTGACAGTCTCATTGTCACAGGTTGGCTAGAACTATGAGGTGAGTGGTGAGTGAAAAGCTCCTCCTCTCTGCTTGCAGGCACTTCCTTTAATGTCACTTTAAGCCCCTTTCAATTTTACCTAAAGCCCATCTCTGGGTAGACTTAGAGTCCGTGGTTCACAGCCCCTAGTTGCTCTCTGTACTTGTTCTTGATGTACGTTAGACTCAAAAAAGCTCAGTTTGCACAAATACGTTGTCACAACACAAACCCCTTTGACATCAGAAGCCCCCTTTTACATCAGAGGGTCACCTCCACATCAGAGTACCCTTATCTACAGAGAACCCCCCTTTTACACCAGAGCATGCACAGCTGTCTTCAGATGACCTTGCTAGGTAAAGAAACTACCCACAAGCAGGAAAGTGGGGACAGAGCTTATGGGACCAGCCAAAAAAAAACCAAGAAAGGCCAGCTTTAAAAGGGAAGACATAACATGTTGTACAAGTGTGGACCTCTTCTGCTTAAATGTGAAAATTAGGGATGTCCAGATGCCAGTGCCAATATTTGGAATTTTCATGAGAACTACCAGGGTTGCAGCGGTTGCAGCTGGGACCTGGCTCTGGTGCTCCACCCCTGTCCTGAAATCATTAGTCTGTATTGTTTTAGAAAAACTGTCACATGACAATAAACAAAAATGTATTATCAGTACTTGTACCTGTGAGTACTTGGATAAGTATCAGTACTTGGAAAAATGGTATCGGTGCATCCCTTTATTTATATTTATAAAAAAAATAATGTCCTAAAATAGGGATATGCAAATCCCAGGAGCCCTGTATGCTCCTTTAAAATGACAGCTGCCTCCTAACTTTTGAATTTTTCTCTAGTCTAGTCTTGGAGCTGGAAAAATATCTGTACTTGTACTTGTACTGAGTACGGTACTTGGTATCTGAACATCCCTAGTAAAATAACAAAATAGGGCTTAATATGGCTTGACTGCATGACGACTTGGCATTGATCTCTGAACCATTCTAAGGCAAGCAGGGTGAAGTGCCCATAGGCGACGGGTCCCTGACAGCCCGGGCTTAAGGGTTGAATGGTGCAGAATTCTTGCTGATTGAGGAGCATTGCTGGATCACAGAGTGGTAAGTCTGTGGGGGACAGTGCTGGACACAGAGTGAGTATTGCAGAAAGAGCTGCTTTATTGTTTTTAAAATTGCTGTCCAATGGAAAAAATACTGCAGTTCAGCTTGAACAGTCCAAAAATAATATTAGGTTAATTAGCTTCTTCCTGAGCTGGCTTTAGTGACATGAACATTACCCTCTAAAGTTCCTTTGTAGGAAAGGACTAATATGAAAGGTTCTGTATATTGTGCTGCAGAATATGTTGGCACTATATAAATAATTATCAAAGCATGACCTAAGTTTTTAAATGGCACCGAACACCCGATCTATGTTTTTCATGTTATACACACGCAGGCTAAACATTTAACACTTGCAGCTATTTACTGCTTCTCACAGTGCACCCCTGACTATTCCTTTATCATCCTTTCTCCCCAGAAGCTATGCACTATATTGTGAAGGTATCATCCAGGCTCAGCATCTACTTTCTGGACTGATGTTCTCATACAGGATGCCTTTATGTATGTTTACATGCCTCATACAGATCAGTCCCCTGCTATTGCCACTTAACTTGTGATTTGCTAATAAAAAAAAGTTACAATGTTGCAGTGAATGGAGAATGGGAAATATTTCCTCTTGCCTGTAGCAGACTCATTTGAGCATTCTCCCAGGCTAAACTTCTCAGCATTGGTACAGTCTACAACTGCTTTCTAGACCCTGTTCACGCCTGGGCATGTTGAAGTGCATTTGCATTAAGGATACCTTTATGTTAAATGCTCCCATAGACTTCTTTGGGAGCACCTGAAAAACACACGTTTACTCTTGTTTTTCAGGCACTCCCATTTGTTAATCTATGGGGCTAGAAACACGGGACTCTGCTCCTGCACTGCACGTAACGCTCAAAAACACACAAAAAACAAACCTTACAAAAATATGCCTCTAAATCACCTGGCTAAGCTCATGTTTAGGTGAACTAGTACTTACTAAGTTAAGGCTCATTCACACCAACCCTTACTCTACAATTGAGCAGTTTTAGCATGCAGGCTGGTGCCTGAGGTGGGAGGCGGTGCCATGCGTTGCTACAACTTTATTGAAATGGCCCAAAGTGATGTTGCATTCATTTGGTGACTTCTGGTGAGCTGCCACGACTTGCAACAAATGCGGCATATCTGCATTTCCACAAAATACACTGCAACCCACCTGAAAGCAACATTGCGGTTTGAACAAGGCACATAGAAAACAATTGTTTCCTGTGTGCCCTTGCGGTGAGTCTGTGTTGATCTGTGCAAATGAATGAAGATGTTCTGCCTCCCCAGTCTAAGCATTGAAAGTGTGATCTCTGTAACTTACAGTTGTGGCGAGATGGCAGTAACCTCAATCTCAGGCGTGCTGGCAGACCGTTGACTCAATCCATATGACACCTTGAAGATCGCTGATAAGTTTAAGCCAGACGTGCAGATCTTTACAACAGCAAGCATAGGATAGGTCAAAAGATCCTAATGTGATCCAGAGCCGTAGCTAGCTCCGTTTGCGCCTGCACAAAAAAAAGTGTTATTTTACTGTTGGTGGCTTCAGGGAAATATTAGGGGTCTAAACAGCCCCCTGATGTTTCCCTTTTAAAATAGAAAAATAAATTGAGCACACAGATTCCTCAATCTCTTTTTCTGTAGCCTCTGTTCTAAATAAATGGAAAGTACAGAGGAGTCCCGTTCATTCAGAAAATATTTACAATCAACCAGTTTCTGAATTGGGAGAAGTCTCTGCACAGAGTGATACTGCCCATTCAGGAACTCATGAATGAACAAGAAGTGATGTAAAGCATTTCCTGTTCATTCATAACTGGGGACACATACTACTATGTGTCCCCAGTTGTTTACAAACACTGGAGTGATCACCTAATCACCCCAGTGTTTGCTCTGCACACAGAGGATCAGTAAATATAACTGATATTTACTGATCATCCACTCTCCGTCATGAGTCGCTCGGCCACGCACAAGGGGGCGGCACAGCCTACAGCTTATTCTCAGATTCCCGCTACTCTCCCCCGCCTGTATGGGCAGAGGCAGCAGGGATCTGAGAAGTGAAGCGCTGAAGCCGACGGGGGGAGAAGGGGAGGGAGGGCTGTCAGTTTAGGATGGCCGAGTGGTGAGGAGAGATAAAGCCGCCGGATGTCAGATCCTGGCCAAGTGGCTCTCTCTCTCCTCGCCGCTCGGCCATCCTAAAGTTACAGCTCCCTCCTCCACCACCCTCCGGCTTCAGCGCTTCACTACTCCTCAGATCCCTGCTGCCTCTGCCCATACAGGCGGGGGAGAGCTGAGGGGATCCAAGAAGAAGCTGCAGGCTGTGCCGCTCCACTTCCTCCTGCCACGCTGAGCCCGGGACATGTGGACATGTGGCTGAAATGCAGACTGGAATATAATGAAGAAGGGTAGAGCTATCCACTCAGAAAAAAAACTGAACTATGGGGAGGGGTGGACATAATAGTTTAAGGCATTTCACAATGCATGTGTAACATGACAGAAGGTCATCACACATGGTGTGAAGGCGTAAATGAGCCCCAAAATTATTTTGTTGCTGTCTACTTTGAGATGCCAGGAATGTATTCATGAAGATTTACTGATATGTCCACTTTAAGAGAATAAATGTATTTCATCAGAAACCCATTAATATGGCCTAATAAAACATAAATCAATAAAATAATATTCCTATAAAATATCATAAGGTGCACTGGATATAAAAACAGGCATTTAAATTTATTGGGTCCTTAATCCCAACACGGCCATAAGCAAACAAGTATATGAATGCTCAGAGTATAAACTCACATCTCACGGATAAGCAATTCATTTCCACCTGCAATAAATTCTCCTTTCTAACAAGAGCAGATAAAGAGTTATTTATAGTGTATTATTGATTTATTCCAAAAGAGGACACTGCCTGACAGATTTACGATTTCTGAGAATTTGGAAAAGGAATTTATAACATAAGAACAAGGGAACCAAATGAGATATTCATTGTGCCAAAAAAAGCAGGGGGAAAATATCATTGGCTCAGGATGATGGATAATAAATAAAGTCACAACAAACAAGGAACATTGTGATGCTGCTAACACAGTGCTGTGCTTCCAGCGTCTTCATTTCCAGAGAACACCTTCCATTTATTTAAATAATGATGACCAAGCTAGAGTTCGGCTCTCTTCCCCGCAAGAGGAGAAAAAGTTGGAGCATAGCTGTCCACAAATGAAAGAAAGGAGACCTACTTTGTCTAACGGAGAGGCGCTACCTGTGGTGTGTCTATTTTAGATGCAATATTTTTAGCATGGTACATTTGGGTACAGCAGAACTAAACTGAAAATACCTGCACAATATATACGCACAAAAAGGAAATGGATTACATCTGAAAAAAAAATGTTTCTCAGAAATAGTAACTAAGCAACCCAACCATATCTTTAAAGAGACCCTGTCACTAACAGAAAATCTATTTTCTGTACTCAGAAAAATCTGTTTTCTAGAATTTTCTTTTAAATGATCAATCCTTGCTGGTCCTTGATGGTTGGTCTACTCCCACACTGCAAGGGTTAACTGCTCATTTTACACTAGGGAGGAAAATAACAAAGTTATACTCACCTGTTCCTCGGAGCTGGCCGGCTGTCACAGTGCTCCCTCCAGCCTGTCTCCTCCTCCACTCCACGGCGTCCTCACTTCCTATACACTGTGTATAGAACGTGATGATTCAGGGACCTTATACCAAAACAGGCACTAGCCCCACTGCAAGGGTTAATAAAAAAAAAACCTGTCTGGAGTTCTTCATTATTAAATGCAGGTGAAAGCACAGAAAATTCTAGGGGTCTATAGATAAACAATTTTCAGAGCCATTCGCCCTGTGAATCTCTGCAAATATTAATTCTGTGCGAATGGAGGCAAAAACCGAATGTTCTTAATATATTTTCTTTTTAGGTCAACTATAACATTCAGAAAAATAACGCATTATAGCCACTAGTTGGAGCAGAGGAGCATAGGAAGTAATTATGTATTTATACTCCTTAGCTCCATCTAGTGGCCATAATGCAATATCGCCAAATATAACATTCAACCTGAAAAGAAAATATACTAAAACCTCTCCTGTTTGCCTCCATTCAAACAGAACAAACATTCACAGAGATTCGCAGGGCAAATGGCTCTGCAAATTGTTTAAAAATACCACTAAGTGCAAAAGTACGGTGCACACGGGCAGGCCAGTTCACAGGCCAATACAACAAAGAAATCCTACCAGCTAGTTAGCATACTGTATACTAGGAGCAGCTTTCTTGTCACATTTGATAAGACAAAGCCTCAACACTTATGGGAAGTGTCAGGGCTTGCACGCTTATACCCACCCTCATGCATTCAAATTGGTCCATCACTACGATAGGCTGTCTCATTGGCCAATAGTTATGTCTTTAAGAGGTAATGGAGGTGGGCAAGCTCCATCACTACCAGATAGTGCGAAGCTTTGCCTCTTAGAATAACCCAGCATTCAGCCATAAGCTGTTCCTTCAAAGGTTTTGGAGGCTGCTGAAGGTGCATACAAGTACCTCTAGGTGCACTATATACTTTCTTTCTAGCGAGTGATGAATTATTAAATATGTGAATAACTATTTGTCATTGCTTTAGGGTTAAATCCATCAGTTAATATGTTTTCCCAGCACAATGTTCTTCAGTTGAATCATCCAATTCTTCTGTACAGTAAATTCTGCAGTCTCATTGTGTGCCGACAACAGATGCACCTAGAAAAAAGAGAAATGTCAGAATACAAAAGCATTGCTGAAAATGAAAATGTTTTTCTGCTACGTATAAAAATATCAGTGGCACATTTTACAAACCCGTAAAACACATTAGCTCAAAATGAATGATCTTTTGCTTTAGCGTTTGCAAAGTGAAAACAAATTGAGGGAATAAAGTATCAGACATATGTCACAATTGTCCTTGAGTTGCCTGTGTTTTGCTGCAGTTATATGGCGTTCAAATTGCAGTTACAAGGTTTTTGTTGTAGCCATGCAAATAGGAACTTTTCCATTTCACTCATTTCCTTTCCCGATTTCAGCCCATTAAGATAAAAGTGGCTCATTTTATGTTCTCATTTGCATAGCAGTTTACAGGAAGGATCATCTTCTATCCTAGGTTTAAATGTGCCAACAGGCTTAAAGTGTATCTAAACCCCAACATTTGAAATATTACAACATACCAGTCCTTAGATGTAATAAATGGATTAGTTCCTTCTTTTCGGGCTATCTTGCTCTATCTCTCTAGAATTCCTTCTTAAACTATTGTGAATGAAGTCTTCATTTGCAGATTACACTCACTGCATCCTAATGCCCGTAGCGGTCAGGGAAGCACCATCCCTTATTTATTTTGAAACAAGGTTAAAATGTTTGTACATTATATATATATATATATATAGTACACAATATAGATCAATATAGATGAAGACTAGAATGGATCAATTAGTGTAGCTTAAAGCACATCTAAACCCAAGAGCAAAAATGTATTATGAGGCTTATTAATCCTTGACCGTGGCTGCAATAGTTTTTTTTTTGGATCTGGTGATCC
>NW_017306370.1:487040-567453 GCF_000935625.1 Nanorana parkeri | reverse complement strand
TAACAAGGGTGAAGAACTTTCAATTGTGCTGGATTTGTGGCAGGATTGACAGGTATTTTTGTGCTTTTATCGTACAGACATAACAAAATGCTTTCAATTGTATATTTAAAAAAACCAAGAGGGAGCAAATAGGATACATTTACTGTAAGGGTTTACAGATACTTTAAGTGTTGCTCTCTTGCTCCCCTACCCCCAGAAATTCCTGTGCCAGTTTTAAATTAGAAAATTGAAACTAACAAGGTTTTTCCATACAAGCCTGCAGTGATTTTAAAATGAGAAATCTATTTGGGTTATAAAAATATGGGAGGCATATGAGATTTTTTTCTTTTGTGTTTACAAATATGGAGCCTACTTTCGGTGGAATCCTGAATGAATAAAATTGTCAGGTGTGGTCAAATGTTAACAAAGCCATGAGAACATCACAAAGGCACATGCAGGCTTCCCGATGTAAGATGAAGATTTAGTTTGTGACAGGAAGGCGGTGACCCACACAAGCTTTAGGAGTGTGGAGTAGAGTGGAGCCCAGCATCGGTGTCTCACACTCAATGAATGGATAAGCACATGACGGCTGCAAACTGACAGGCGTTGTAAAGAATCCTTGTACTGAATGGAGAAATCTTTTTCAATTCACTGGCAGCCACCTCATTTGTTAGCTAAATCAGATGTATTTCATGGCCGACTGCCACTTGCTCAAGTGCCGGTTTGCTGTACTGAAATAGAAATGCGCTATTTCTTTATATATTTATTTCTACTCAAGACACAGTCCTGAATAATAGTGAATACATATGTTGATATCATGCATGCACACTTCTCAAAATGTATTCTATTAGAAAAATGATGGAGGGATCTTTGCATGAAAAATTCAAGCTCAGACATATGCCGTGGCCATTATTAGGGGGTCTCACACCAGTTGAGCTTTTAATGCATTTGACATTATGCAACCTTGGGGCCCATAAGCAATCAAGAGTGAAGGGTTGACTTCCATTACTTTAGTTTTTTCATGCTTGGCACAGAGCTCTCAGCACTGAGAAGAAGACTATATTTTCCTGCTCTCTTGTCTGCATGTTGCAAAGGATTCCTACACTAAAAAAACCTAACACTTAACCCTTCCCCTCCGCTTCCACACAGATTAGGGTCATTTCAGACTAGCAATTTTGCTGCTATCAGCAGAATCACCTAGTTGAGGGAACCTAATAGAATCATTCCTCCCCTGGCACAGAACACTGTAGAATCTTACTCAATAGTAGAACAGTGAGAGGAAAGGCATCTAACTGGTTCTGGCTATCAAGGGAGCTGTTCTATAGGACAAGGTATGTGGTCTGTTAGCTATCCTGAGTGGTTACTAGTGACAGGCTCACGTGAGAGTGTCCATAAACAATGGAAACTGCACTTCCCCACATCTTCTGTTTGGGACCACCACTCAATACCCACTTAGGTTCTGCTTGCCAAAGGTGTAAGACCACACACGGGTTGGTCTTAACACACTCAGTGCCAGCTGTTAGATCTCCCATGGTGTATCCAGGGGCTGACTGGCAACTTTTAGCCCAGGGGTAAAGTACAACCCAGAGGCCCATGGTGCAGCAACTTGGCCACCCTCCCGTCTCTGCCTCTTCCCTGCATTCTCCCCGCCCGTCTGCCACTTTTGCCATCCATGTAACAGTAGTCTGAATGGTCGGGAGATGTGATGACTCCTAGTAAGTCCATGAAAGGGGTGACTGGCTAGGGGATGGTGCTCTCCTCCCACTGGGCTCCATACATGTTTCTGGCCTTACTCCGCTCCATGTCCGGTACTTAGGCACTCTCACCTACTGTAGACCACGGCTGGCTGTCCATGCTTCTGGGCTGTGAGCTGTGGGAGGTTAGTGGGAGGGGCCGGTCAGTGTCAAAGTCAGTGTTCTATAATTTTTCTCGATTTTATACATTTTCTCGACTGTGTCACTTCCAGTGGGGCCGAGTCATCCGAATCAGCTGTTTTCATGACCCCCTTTCTTCATGGTATGTGCACCTGGAAGTGACGCGGTAGATAAATTAATGGGTTGAGGAACATTTTAGCACACTGGTAGTGGACGGATGCCTTGTCAGTGCTGTGTGCGTGTACAACTGCTGCGACCCTGGTAGTTCTGCCACTAACTCCAAGCTGTAGGGGGACTACAAATCTCAGTAACACATTATACAGCAATGTAGAATAATTCCACCAGCTATAGAGGAATATAAATCTCAGAAATACATTGTACAGCATTGCAGAATGGCATTGGCTATAGAGAACTGCAATTCCAAGCAATACATTACACAACAATGCAGAATACCATCAGCTATAGAGGACTATAAATCCCAGCAATAATGACTACCAACAGCTATAGAGAACTACAATTCCCAGCAATACCATTATACAGCAATGCAGAACTGCATCAGCTATAGAGAACTACAAATCTCAGCAATACATATTACAGAAATGCAGAATAATATGAAGCTACATACTCTGTTGCTCTGGGTTCTCTGCCTGATGTCTCCAGGGTCTCAGGAGGGTTGTGCTGGCTCTCACCAGGGGTCCAGAGAGTTTCACGGGTGGGTGCAGCAGAGGCGGCTCCCTAATTAGGCTCTCAGGTGGCCAATGCAGACTGTCAGGTGGTCAGTGCGGGCTCTCTGCTGGTCAGTGCGGGATCTGTGGGGGCACCCTAATAATCAGTGGTGGCTCTGTGGTAGCTCCCAGGTGGGCATTGGGGGCTCCACGGTGGCCAGTGGGGGCTCCCTGGTGGTTAGTGGGGGATCCCTGGTGGTTAGTGGGGGATCCCTGGTGTAGGGTGACCATTTATCTAGATCTGCAGCTATCGATTATTTTCAAAATTGATTAGTTAGCCGATTATTACGTTCAATTAACCGGTTAATCGGGATTTTAAAAAATGGCTCCAGTGATGGACTACTAGTTTGTATTGAGATTGTAGTCCATCACAGGAGCAAGCTTGGAGCGGTGGAAGAAAAAAAAAGTGTGGTGTGCAATATAGTGAAATGGAAAGTGTAAAATTATACAGCAATAAATGCAGAATGGCACCGGCTATAGAGGACTACAAATCCCAGCAATAGTACATTATACAGCGCAATGCAGAATACCTCCAGCAATAGTACATTATAGCTGGCGCTGTATAACGTACTATTGCTGAGATTTGTTGTAGTCCTCCATAGCTGGTGGTATTCTGCATTGCGCTGTATGATATAGTATTGCTGGGATTTGTAGTCCTCTATACAGCGCAAAGCAGAATAATACCAGCTATAGAGGAGTACAACAAATCCCAGCAATAGTATATTATACATACAGTGTATAATGTATTGCTGGGATTTGTATTCCCATGTATAATATACTGTACAGCACAATATGCCATCAGCTGTAGAGGAATACAAATCCCAGCAATACATTATAGAGCACCATGTGGAGGGGAGGGAAGTGCAGGCTTACCTGAGCACTCTTCCAGCAACCTGCTTCTGAGATCGGGCCTGTCTATCAGCAGCTGTCATCCACCCACACCTGCTCCTCCTTACTTCTTCTTCTCCCCGCGTCCCTGTGCCGATCATGGATGTAGGCGGGCTGTGAGTGTGAGGCAGGGAGGAGGTGTGGCTTGTGGAGCGTGGATGCAGGCGGGCGGGTCTAGCAGCGGCAAGTGTGAGGCGGGTAAGAGGTGCAGCATGGATACAGGTGGGCGGGTCTAGCAGTGGCAAGCGTGAGGCGGGGAGGAGGTGCAGCATGTGGAGCATGGATGCAGGCGGGTGGTTCTAAAAGCGGCAAGCGTGAGGCGGGGAGGAGGGGCAGCATTTGGAGCGTGGATGCAGACGGGTGGGTCTAGCAGCGGCAAGTGTGAGGCGGGTAAGAGGTGCAGCATGGATACAGGTGGGCGGGTCTAGCAGTGGCAAGCGTGAGGCGGGGAGGAGGTGCGGCATGCGGCGTGTGTGGAGCCATGAACAGGGCCAACTAATCGAAAACCGTTAATCGATGATTGAAAACTTGGAGAACTTTTTCAATCATCGATTATAATCAACTTGGTTGATTAGTTGTGGCAGCTCTACATTCATCAATCTGGGGACATACAGTCCCCAGATTGAGGAGAGCATCCCCATACAAATTATGTCCCCGGGAACATAAAATAAAACATTTTTTTTTAAATACTCATCTGATCCACCGCCAAGTGCAGCCTCCTGTCTCCCATGCTGTCAGAAGCTTGCGTGCGCTGGGTGCAGCTTCTGAGAAGATACACTATTAGTGTAGCGAGGAAGCTGGCTGCACATTTTGCAAAGCGCCGGCTACGCTAATAGCGTATCTTCTCAGAAGCTGTACCCAGCGCGTGCAAGCTTCTTACAGCGTGGGAGACGGGAGGCTGCACTTGGCGGTGGATCAGGCGAGTATTTAAAAAAAATGTTTTATTTTATGTTCCCGGGGACATTAAAAAATGTCCCCGGATTTCATTTTTAAAAATGTGTCACCTTACCTTGGTGGTCAGTGGGGGCTCCCTGGACCCTGGTTGTAGGGAGGTCTGCTGTGGCTGCAGCTGCAGTGGCTCCCTCCCTCCGCCGCCTCTCTTCCACATGCACCCGGCCGGCCAGTCTGCCCCCATCAGATGCGGCTCTGTACTGGGCGGCCGCTCACTCCTCAAGGCTGAGCTCTGGAGGCCCCCACGGGTGGCCCTCTACAGTGCCTGATCCAGCCATCCCGGATTGCATACCAATGCGATCCGCGCTGGCTGGATCTAATCAGGCACTGTAGAGTGCTGCTCGTGGGGGCCTCCAGAGGTCAGCCTTGAGGAGCAAGCGGCCGCCTAGTACAGAGCAGCATCTGTAGCGGCTCTGTACTCTGTAAGTGGCGGCAGAGGGAGCCACTGCACCGGCGGCCAGAGGATTCTTTTAGCGGGGGCCAGTGACGGGCCCCCTGATGGCAGCGGCCGCTTCTGAAGGCAGCAGAGAGGCCCGGGGGGCAATTGCCACCCTGGCCCAGTCCGCCCCCGGGTGTATCCCATGTGTAAAGTTGTCCATGCACTGGTAGATTTTCCATACAAAAATCTTGTCAGAACATTTGCCTTTATTGGCTTTACAAATGTCGTTTCAAATTTCATTTGATTTTAACATTCAGTTTTGGAATTAATGGAGTTTCCTGATCAAAAACCATATTCACCATTAGAACTGCTAAAACATGCCAACACAAGGCAGAACAGATAACTTATATATAGCTTAGTGTAAAAATCAAACCACAAAGCGCTGTGTAATGCAATGGATGTCAACACACTATGCATACTCAAGTCAACTTATCTCCATTGACTTGTGTTTTTGGCTCTGATTCCGGTGTAAATGCATCCTAAAATAAGTAGCATGCATCAATTGTGTCAGAAGTGTGCTGCACTTCAAGTTAAATAGGTATTTTGTTTTCTCAGTAAGTGCTCCATTGCATGATGCAACATGCATGCAATGTTGATAGTCTCCCTTGGCGCAGTGCCTAGTTATGACCACAAGCAGCAGAGCGAATTGGAAGGGGTCTGCCTTAGAGTGGCCATCATTTTCTATGAGTCACCCTGAACCAGACCGTCACCCTCTTGTTTGAAGTTTGAGCTGCAATACTGTATGATCAGTGCTGGGATAAATAGTCAGGGCATATAATATGCAATGCAATGGAACACTTACTGAGGCAACAAAATGCTAAGTGGTAACGCTTGCAAAGCCGCCTTATGCCGGCTGGGTGGTTGTTGTACAAGTATTGGTATGTGTTAATTAGATTTTAATGAAGTGATACGTCTGGAAACAGGGGAATTGTATTTGAAGGTGTACAGACAATGTAGCTGTGCAGCTAACTGGTGTAATTACCGGGTATTATCTATTAAAGGAGAACTATGAGGTGAGTGCTTTTAACTCACCTCATAGTTCTAGCTAGCCGACCTGTAACAATGAGACTGTCACAGGTTGGCTCAGTAGATCGGGAGGTGAGCGAACACATACCGGCGTTCGCTCCCCTCTCGATCCTGTCACGGCTCCTGTCACGGCTCTGTGCCGTGACAGGGGAGGGGCTGGATTCCCCCCTCTCCGATCCGCCAGCGCTGACTGGCGGAACGGACGTTGGAGGGGGCGGGCACAGCTGGCTCTGGCACTTGATAGGCAGAGCCAGCTGTCAGTTACGCAGCTGGGCGGATCCCGGCACAATTGTCGGGATCCGCTTCAGCTGCGGCGTCTCAGTATACCGCGAGCAGCAGCTCGCGGTATACTGCGGCGTCTCAGTATACCGCGAACTACAGCTCGCGGTATACTGAGTCTAGGGTGACGGGAGGATGCTAGTTTGTGTCCTCCCGTTACCCTAAGGAGAACTATGGGGAAAAGCCTTAACCCCATAGTTCTCCTTTAATGTGTACCTGTATCGATACTATGGGTAGTAAAGTAAACTCGACATTGAATGGCATGCTGCAGTCTTCTACTGAAAGGTAAGCTAAAGTGTATTTTCAATTAGTATATACTTTTAATTATTGTAATGTTCACCTTAAATGTAACCCTTTTATTTTTATTTGAAGCGCTGGTCAAATGTTGACATGCTTGATCTATTATTTTTTCTTGGAACCCAATTTCAGGTTCAAATTAAAATGTCTTATCTCTTTCCATCCTGCCCTCTGCACACCTTGGTGCAATGTTATAAAAAAATAAAATCTTCTCTATGTACCTGTAAATCTTTTTCAAAGCAGTGCTCATAATACCTTTGCAGTCCTTTTCTACCTTGCAGTGGTGGGCCTGATGGTGGAGTAGAACAATGAAGTGCCACTGGTGTGTCCCCAATGTGTACAGTGCATGCAGTGTCCAAGGGGAAGGGGGTACGTTGTGCAGTCACTGCACACATTGGCGATTTTATTTGGGAAGTGGCCCACAATGCCTTTCTATGAGCTTCAGCCATGCCTATCAGCTGAAACTCAAAGGAGATCCTCGTATGCCTCCAGTTTACCTGCCCTCTGAAGGGCACTGGATAATATTTGTGAACAGCTCAGCCTAGGCTGGTTCATCTTAGACCGCACTGTACTCCTTCCTGAACCCACGTGGGTATCGGGCTAGGCAGGAGCTGCCCCCAGTCCGGGGCTTGGAGAAGAGAATTCAGGGATCCACCGCATTTTCGGCTGATTTATGGGGCTCCGGTGCTTGGCTGATTTACCTAAATCTGTGTTCTCACTCACCCTAACCAAATGGTTGGCAGCCCCCCATCATACATCATCAACATTGCAGCATGCAGACACAGCCGAGTCCTGGCTGCAACGATGCTGGCGATGTTACTGGGACTCTTGCTACTGCCCATCATAATGCAGTCTTCAGGGCTGGAGGACCAAGGTCCTTGAGGATCCTTGAGGATCCCACCGATGTGTCCATGTCATAATATTTTTAGCATTAGGTAAATTGGCGGTGCTATATAAATACCTGTAATAAATAAAGAATGTCACCAGACAGTCATGTGGGCACCTGAATTAAGAAGGAACCGCTCACTCTGCAGTTCACAAGAAAGAAGACTCAAAGCTTGGCTTGTCACATGATCACAAATTTAGGAAAGGATTTAGTCCAATAAGATTATTTATTCAATTTTAATGTATTTATTTTATTACAGGTATTTGCATACTTCACATTCACATCAGTCCCTGCACTCAGGGGCGTATTTACCGCGAGGCAAAGTAGGCGTTTGCCTAGGGCGGCACCTTCCTGGGGGGCGGCCGTCAAGGAGCTTACAATCTAAGGTCCCTATTGTGCACATGCAGCGCCAATTCACACAGGAGCCAATTAACCTTCCAGCATGTCTTTGGAGTGTGGGAGGAAACCCACACAAGCACAGGGGGAACATGCAAACTCCTTGCAGATATTGACCTGACCAGGATCTACTGGGCTGATTACTTAGGGGTAGGTTTGGGGGGGGGAGAGTAGTCCCTGTATGGAGTTCAGTATTAAGCTGTATACTTTCACATGTATTTCTCCCCCAAAAAAGTTCATACCTTCCCTTTAAAAAAGGATACATTTAAACTACAAATCTGTCAGCCATCCTTGTCCTTATTTCACTTCCCATCACCGTTATTTCCCCGGTTGTTCATTTAAAGAGAACGGTTTCCATTACCTGTTTAACTAAAGGCAAATGTAATCTCACTTTCTAAATATTGTTTTCTTTTTTTTTTTTAATGCTTGAAAAAAGTTGTCACAAGCTGTATGGCTATAAAATGAACTCCTTTTCAAGATGTACTTAAGGTATAATGTAATCGGGAGCACAGGGAGATCTTAGAATGGCGATGTAATATAAATGCAAATGATTGTAATGACTATTACTATATCATATTATCGTTCCTTATCTTTCTCATTTTTTTTTCTGGGTCAGCCTCCCAAAAGGTTGCAGCAATTTGTTTCAGGATGGAGAGGCACTTTTAATTTGGCTAGATCAAGTCAAGGCTATTGATCTGAATGAGATATTGTTTTATGCCGGTGGTATGGCAGATAAGGGTTGTGTTGCTGCTCTAACTGTAGAAACTGAAAATGTAATAGAGTTACAATTGCTGGAAATTGGCACATTACCTTCCTTTTGATATAAAGACACACATGAATGCAGTTCTGTATTCCTTAAAGAGGAACTTTACCTTTATCCTTTAGAAATGTTTAGTAATGACAATCTACAAAGAGATACTTCTAGATTATTGCCGGCTTTGTATTCTTTGCACACCTTATTTTTCATTTCCTCCCTATTCTTCTCACAGTGGCCATGTTTAACAAAAAAAATTTTGAAAAAAAATTTGAAAAACAGAATGGAACCGAGATGCGTCCAGGCAGCGTATTTTTGCGTATTTACCCGCATATACGCGTGTTTGCTCGCATATATGCACGTACATGCGTCCAGTTCATTAACATTTCTATTACGAATGATGCATTGTGGATTGCAAATAGTGCACGCATATATGCTCGTATATACGCCCATATATACGCACATGTACGCCTATATACGCAATATACATTTTTGCTCTTGCGTTGTGTGTGAATGAGGCCTAAATCAGGAAAGATGGCTGATTCAGGTTTTACTTAGCCCTTTCAGAGTGGTCTGTCCCAGTGGAAAGTATTGGGACTGAAATGTGAGGATTGTGTTTTTCTGATACGCTTCATTAACATACAATGAACAAACCACCTCTTAATGTACAGCACCCCCCCGGACTGACACGCCGCTTCTCTCCGACAGCACAACCCGGGCTGACACTGCGCTTCTCTCCGACAGCAGAAAGAACAACCGCCCCCCCCGCACTGACACTACACTCCGCTTCTTTCCGACAGCACCAGCCCCCCGGACTGACACGCCGCTTCGCGGGCTTACAGACTCACCTTAAATCAACGCCGCTCGGCGTCTGCACACGCCGTCCACTCTCCAGGCCGACGTCCGCGTCATCCCATCCAGGTGAGTAGCACTCGGGGTGCTGTTCTCAGCGAATCTGCCGCTCCAGGCAAACGCCTTGTTTGCCTCACGGCAGATACGCCCCTGGGTAAATCAGCTATGAAGGGTATCAATGGTGAAAAACTAAAACTAAATCTGTATGTCTATATTGAATTTCCATGCGTTCTATCCCACTCCTAATAACTATACCCATCCGTTGCAAACTTGAAGATGCCCATAGGAGGTACATCCTTAATGAACTGACACAATTTCACTTCCGTGTGAATTAGCACTTCTTTATGTCACCACTGTCACATAGCCTGCCTACTGAACTGCAACTCAGCGTCTGAACAATGTAATATTATCATTGCTTGCTGGAAGCAATGAATAATGGGATATGTAGTCTTGAGAAATCTTGAGATGCAGGTGGGAAGAACTGAATCTTGCAGAACTTAAAGGGTCTGCTACTGACGGCTTGGTGCCAGATACCACAGCATGCCTTCAGAGGTCTAGTGGAGTCTATGCCTCGACAGGCCAAGGCTGTTTTGGTGGCAAAAGGGGACCTACTCAATATTGGGTGGGTGGTCATAATGTTATGGTTGATCGGTGTGTCTATAAATAAAATATTGTGGCAATGCCAAGGAATAAGCTGGCGACACAGACACCCAGGACTCTCAGCCTGAGGGGCTGGGATCCTCCGGAAGATAATTAGTTTTGCAGGGAAGACGCTGGCCTTTCCGTTTCTTCTGGTTTTTCCGGATTGTAGCTGGGATCTGGATCTCTGGAGATTTATTAGAGTTCTGTGTGGGATGAAATCTCCAGTCCTGAGGTCAGGTGTTGCCAGTCATCAGGTGGCTGAGAGCAGCCTCATTAAGAGCCCAGACCAGAGCTCAAGGGAGGAGTTGGTGTGGTGTGTGCTTGAGGCCCATGAGCTAATGCTGGGAAGAGGGACAGGTTGTGTCAGACAGACTCCACCCTGAAGCCAGAGTGGAGCCAGGTGGATGTGTGTGTGTGTTGGAGGCACCTGGGAATCAGCCAAGGGGGCTTAGTGAACATGTGACACACAAGGGATGTGTGGAAGAGTCACATGGAGTATGAAATGGTGAAATATTGTCTACTTCCTGAAATATAAGCAGATTGCATGTTGTGTTGCTGAAGAAAGCTTCAAAAGATAAATAAAAGACTGTCCTTTTGTATGTTAAAACAGACTAGTCCTTAAGCGCTCACCATATGTGCTAAGTTCCCCAAACATCACTATACAGTATATATATATATATAGTAACAAGGACACTCCACTGTAGTCCAGGTAAGTCAAGTATAATGCAGTTTATTAAAGGGCAAACACAAAATAGCTTGCTGCAGCAACATAAGACAGTCCTTTATATGGCTCAATAGCTTTCCACAGCTTCAAGACACCCACGCTGCTCACCCCTCACTCTGCTCTCTTAGCAGTGCGTACCACCACAGGTCCTAGGGTCACCAACCTTCCTGACCTCTCCCCTCGTGGGCACTCGCTCTGCTCTCTCAGCAGTGCGTCCCGACACGCACCCGAGTTTGTCTGTGTCCGTGTGCTCCCTGCACACACACAACTCCAACACTCCCCTCTGAACTCTGGTCCAGACTCCTAATAAGGCTGCTCTCAGCCACCTGATCCAGCTATACTGGTCATTGGTAACACCTGGCCCCAGGACTGGAGATTTCATCCCACCCAGAGCTCTACGAAATCTCCAGAGCTCCAGATCCCAGCTACATTTAGGAAAACTTGGAAGAACCTGAAAAGCCAGGTTCTTCCTTATAACCTGAAAAGCCAGGTTCTTCCTTATAACCTGAAAAGCCAGGTTCTTCCTTATAACCTGAAAAGCCAGGTTCTTCCTTATAACCTGCTTTACTTTCTGGGCCCTCTCAGCCCCTTTGGCTGAGAGTCCTGGGTGCCAAGGTCGCCATCCTCCACCGTGGCATTGGCTTACACTGCCACAATATATATAAATACACGTTGTGTATTCAGTTTTAGTGTGTGTCTATTATTCTAGGCAAATACTCGCAGCAAGTTATATTCTAGTGTAATTACTTTCGGGTGATATCTTGATTCCTTTCCGTTGTATTAGGTGTCATAGTCTCAGATAATGCTTTCTCTTCTTGAAATTAAACTACGAGATGTCCTGATTCTGTGGCAGGCATAAGCAGAAGAATCATCTAGGATTCTGAATGTTTATAAACCAATAAAAGGCAGACAAAATGCTGGAAGGCATGTTGTTGTATAATATTATTATCATTGGATTTCATATAAATAGCTGTACTCATGTAGCATATGAAGAGAATGAAGAATGTCTGTGAAACACGTGTGTACATATTGATTTATATGCTAGGCTTGATTTTTATTTAGCGCACAGCTCTATACTAATGCTTCAGTTTTTGTTGCAAATTGTTTTTTTTTTTATTGTTTCTTTTTTATGATTTAATGATATTGCTGCATGTTTTACATTTCAGATGTTATTATTGGGTTAATCTTTTGCTTTACAGGAAGTTGTTTTTTTTTCCATTTTTTTTTCATTTTCCATTTTTTTTTAAATCGGGTATAAATGCAGTATTCATCTTTAAGTCCCCGTTCACACCTAGGCGTTTTGTCACTCAAAGCTAAGCGCAACAAAACGCTCACAACAAGGAATCCCATGCATTTCTATGGCCCCCGTTCATACCTGAGCGTTTTGTCGCAAGCAGTAAACGTCTGTCACTGGAAAAAGTACATGAGCAACTTTTTGGCAGAATTCAAGGCTTTTTGGTCCTATAGATGTTGATTGAAAACGTCTGGAAACACGTGTTTCAAGTGCTTTGCCGCATGTGTTGTCGCACACAGTTTTTCAATTGAGGTCTATGGGACCAAAAAGCGCTGTATTCTTTCAAAAAGTAACTCATGTACTTTTTCCAGCGACAGGCATTTTTGTGCTTGCGACAGAACGCTCAGGTGAGAATAGTGGCCATAGAAATGGGATTCTTCGTCTTGAGCGTTTTGTTTGAGCCCTTAGCTTTGACCCACAAAATGCCTAGTTGTGAACAGGGACTAATAATTAGCGTTTGCTGCTATCAAGTGGTGACCTCTATGCAAGAGAAGCAGCTTTCTGAGGTTATACCTGGGAAATAGATCATGGCAGGGAGATCAGATTGCATAGACTACAGAGTGGTTCCATAGGGGTGGGGGGAAAACCCACAATTTTCTCTTCCTGTAGAGATGGGGAATGTCTTTCTGTTGGTATTTCTTTATATATGTAATTTATACACAAATATCCATAATATTAACAATTCCCTCCCTCCTTCCCCCAAAATGTTCAGGACTAAAATCTAAAATAACAGGAATATTTTCAATTTCTGCAGTGGGGGTAGCCCACCTGCAAGCATTAATACAAATTGTAGCTTGAGTTTTGCTTTAAAGTACAACTGAAGCTTTATTTTACATTTTGGATAGAGTGGAGAGGGATTAGAACACCTGTCAGTTTTTTTATTGCTGTCTGTGTCCCCATTAGGGAGATTCACTCTCTCTGATAATTGATCACTAAAAGTTTTTAAAAAAAATCCAAAATTTTGGGGTGTCACCAAAACAAGAAAGAATGGGAAATATTCCAGTGGGGATACAAGTTCTGCTGACCACCGGGGATTTCCCTCCCTTCCTGTTATAGCTACTGGACAGGAAGTAAAGGGAAAGAGATTGAAGGGACATAGATGGCAAAAAAGCTGACAGCAGCTCAGTGAAGCCCATAAGAGGCTAGTGAAACCTACTACACATATGCTAATAACTAATGGAGAGAGAGTCCAATGTTGAAGCCCTCATTTACTTTATTCAAAACTAAAAAAAAATGTTGGGCATTAACATTTGGACTTTCTCTCCATTAGTTATTGGCATCTGTGTAGTAGGCTTCACTAGCCTCCTATGTGCTTCACTGAGCTGCTTTCATTCTGGCAAATTGAGGACACTAATACCCAGCTGGAGAGCTGCTAATGTGTATATTAGTAGATATCCCTGAACCGGGAATAAAATATAATTGCTGTACAATCGTATGTAGGAAATGTTACCGCTCCTTCATCATACAGAGATCATACAGATCAGAATGATAAACTTTTTTTACTGTAATAATAATAATGATAAATGGCAATGTTATCCGGACTGGAATTATGTGTTTACTATTGTGAAATGCCAAAAGTCAGGTTTACCGCTATAAAGCCTCCATAGCACCGGAATCTAATACAATCACATCTGTACAACATCTGATTCTCTGTGACTTGTCTGGAGGCATGAGCGTCCTTTTAAAATGTCATCGGTTGTTTAAAGGATGACTCACCAGACTGCAGATAATTACCCGGCAATGACATTTATTAGTTTATAATATAGTGATGGATTCATGCACCGCTTAGATGACATATGAAAGCTGACACTCTCCAATGTTTGCTAGTAGAGTACATTACATCGGTTAAGAGCTTGTGTTTCAAGATGTAAGATGGCAGACTATCATTTAGAGAGGTCAGACCTAGAAAGCGTGATGGCGATAGTGTGAAATAAATCATATTAAAATGTAAAGTGGAACTCCAGGCAAACAGCTGAATACACAGATGATGATGATTATTAGACATGCGCGATTCGTTTCGTTCCGAATCGAAATTCGGACGAATTTTCGTAAATTCGGACATTCGGATGTATCCGAATTCCGAATTACAGACATAACGAATGCAAACGAATCCGAATTTCCATTTCCGAAATTCGGTAGCGTTCGCACGAACGTTCGTTTCGTTTTCTGTTCTTATTCGTTTCTTATTCGTTTCGTTCGTTGGAGCAAAGTGACATTAGAGAAGGAGAAAAAATATTTTTTCCCCCTCAAATGTCACTTTTGCTGCAAACGAACGAAATGAATAAGAAACGAATAAGAAACGAACAGATATGATTTATTTCACACTATCGCCATCACGCTTTCTAGGTCTGACCTCTCTAAATGATAGTCTGCCATCTTACATCTTGAAACACAAGCTCTGAACCGATGTAATGTACTCTACTAGCAAACATTGGAGAGTGCAAACGAATCCGAATTTCCATTTCCGAAATTCGGTAGCGTTCGCACGAACGTTCGTTTCGTTTTCTGTTCTTATTCGTTTCGTTCGTTGGAGCAAAGTGACATTAGAGAAGGAGAAAAAATATTTTTTCCCCCTCAAATGTCACTTTTGCTGCAAACGAACGAAACAAATAAGAAACGAATAAGAAACGAACAGAAAACGAAACGAACGTTCGTACTAACGCTACCGAATTTCGTCCGAATCCGAATTCCGAATCCGAATTGACTTTCACACCCGAATCCCGAAAAACGAAATAACACAAATCCGAATTTAAAACGAAACGAAACGAAACGAAACACATTTTTTGGCAGTGCACATGTCTAATGATTATATAACATCTCATACAGACGTGCATTATATTTGACTGGAGTTCAGATTTGATATTGTTTGAAAATGTAAAGACATGTTCAAGCCTCTAGTTTAAAGATGATATAAGATCTATGTACCCTTGAAGGATCAGTCAGCTGTAGACGGCTGTAAACAGAACTCCTTGACAGAAAGCAAAATATGGCATCCTTGGACACTTCAATAATTTGTACTAGCAGCTCACAATAAAATAATACGTATATATGAAACCAAAACTTGTTTTTTGTTATTATGTAGAGAAGCGTTAAAACACGTATTAGGTTATTTTTAAACTGGCAATATGCCGATCAAATTCCAGACAATACCTGGTAAATCGGAGTTTACTTACCCCTGCTCTAAAGGGATTTAACTTTTTTACATTACTGGAAATTCAGCAAGAACATACTCTGGTTAATTGTATTGGCTTAGATTCACTGTAGGTTATCTGTGAGTAGGCTGATGTCTCCTTGGGAAAGATGGGCAGGAGACATGTGCTTATCCTCTGTAGTGCTGGAGCCACCATGGTTTCCCATATGACATATCTGATGGACATTCACAAGAGAACGGATTGGCACGCCCATGTCAGCCTGGCATCATCAGCCACTCCCATACCATTGCTGATGGTCCATTCTCCTGTGGTTCTGAGCCCCACACGGCACCCACACACTAGCAGGATTTCAAATCTCTTTGGCTAGTTGCAATGGCGTAGACATGGTTGTTGATGTTAGCTTGAGATCATCAACCACATTTACACCCCCTTTCAAAGTCCTCGTCTTCATTTGGACAGTGTTTTGATGCATATCTGAGAAGTACTGGAGCCAGATATAGCCAGGCAACTAGCATGTTTCGATAGAGGCCAGCAGCGTCACTTATATTTCTTTCATGATAGGTGTACTTTAATGTAATTTTCCGTTTGCAATTAGAAAGAACATGGGGAAAAGCAGAACTGAAAGATTACCTTACCATGCAAAGAGATTGCGTTGGCAGTTCTGTACCTGTGGGTCGTCTCAGTCCCAGTCCAACGCTGCTTTTGTCTTCTGTAATAAAAATAAACCGATCCTATCCTTCGCTGGCTACAAAACCTGCATCACAAGCACAAAAAGGCAGCGGGTCATGTTCCTTGTGCTTACTATCATTACGTTTAACTGTACTTCATGCAAAATGTTCATAACTCGAACGCGCAACTGGGACAAAAGCTTCATTAAATTCCTGAGATAAGCAAACTTCTACAGGTTATTAATAGGTGGTAATTTACTGCAAATACCTAGATTGGTGCTTAATATTACATGCCTTGTGCATGATAAATACAATGGACTCCACTAATAACCGGCGGCGCTATTTGTCTCTGATTAGGCGACCTCTAGTTTGCCATTGTTGATAAAAGTTGCACCTGAGAATGATTATTGTTTAGGTGAAACATTCATCATAAAACTGATTAACTAAAAGCCATTATGTTACAATGGACATTTGCGAGCACCTTCCAATGAACTTTTATCTTCTTGGCCTTAATAGGTTTGAAATAAGATGCAGGCTATTAATAAGTGAATGAAAATACCATCTTCCCGCAGGACAGCTAGCTGAAAACAGATAACTCAGGATGTTCCATCAGATTGCATGGAATAAACTTGCAGGCATGTTAAATAGCCCGAGCACTTGGGCATTAATAATTAATTGTCTAATATATAGCTGTGAAGGTGGAGATGAGCCACTCTAAGCATAGTCATTGACTATTCAATTGTTAGCTATTTATCATTGTGAACTGGGTTATATATTAACAAAGCCATTCACAGGAAAACAAGGTTTGGGTTTGTTTTAACGGTTAAGAAAATAAATAGCTTGTATAGTTGTTGTTTAATTGTATATAGTATAGCTATTGGGCATGATGGTTCATAGTGGAGAAGAAAGATATCATACTTAGTTTCCATTGGTCAATATACATTATATTGCCAAAAGTATTGGGAGCCCTGTCTTTGCACGCACATGAACTTTAATGGCATCCCAGTCTTAGTCCGTAGGGTTCAATATTGAGTTGTCCCACCCCGTTGCCGCTATGACAGCTTCATCTCTTCTGGCAAGTTTTAGGAGTGTGCCTATGGGAATGTTGGACCATTCTTCCAGAAGCGCATTTGTGAGGTCGGGAACTGATGTTGGATGAGAAGGCCTGACTCGCAGTCTCCGCTCTAATTCATCCCAAAGGTGTTCTATCGGGTTGAGGTCAGGACTCTGTGCAGGCAAGTCAAGTTCCTCCACCCCAAACTCACTCATCCATGTCTTTATGGACCTTGCTTTGTGCACTGGTGCACAGTCATGTTGGAACAGGAAGAGGCCAACCACAAACTCTTTCCACAAAGTTGGGAGCATGAAACTGTCCAAAATGTCTTGGTATTAGGGCTACAGCTAACGATTATTTTCATAATCGATTAGTTAGCTGATCGGTTAATCGGATATAAAAATAAAAAAGGCTCCAGTGATGGACTACTAGTTTGTATTTAAATTGTAGTCCATCACGGGAGCAAGCTGGGCACAGTGGAAGTAAGAAAAAGTGTGGTGTGCAATATAGTACATTATACAGCGTCGCAATGCAGAATACCAGCAGCTATAGAGGAATACAGCAAATCACAGCAATCGTACATTATACTATAATGTACTATTGCTGGGATTTGTAGTCCTCTGTAGCTGCCGTTATTCTGCATTGCGCTGTATATAATTTATTATTGCTGCGATTTGTAGTCCTCTATAGCTGGTGGTATTCTGCAGTGTGCTGTATAATGATTATATAGCACAATGGAGAATAACACCAGCTATAGAGGAATACAAAAAATGCCAGCAATAGTACATTATACTATAATGTACTATTGCTGGGATTTGTAGTCCTCTGTAGCTGCTGGTATTCTGCATTGTGCTGTAAATAATGTATTATTGCTGGGATCTGATGTATTCCTCTATAGATGGTGTTATTCTCCATTGCGCTGTATAATGTATTATTGCTGGGATTTGTAGTCCTCTTTAGCTGGTGCCATTCTGCATTGCGCTGTATAATGATTATACGGCGCAATGCAGAATACCACTGACCAGTTATAGAGGAATACAACAAAGCCCAGCAATAATACATTTAACACCTCTATAGCTGGTGGTATTCTGCATTGTGCTGCCGTATAATACATTGGTATTCTGCATTGTATTGTGCATGGTATCGAAGAATCGACGATGGGAAACGTTGACATTGTTTTCAATCGTCGATTTTAATCAATTAATCGATTAACTGTTGCAGCTCTACTTGGTCTGCTGATGCCTTAAGAGATCCCTTCAGTGAAACTAAGGGGCCAAGCCCAGCCCCTGAAAAATAACCCCATACCACAATCCCCCCTCCATCAAACTTTACACTTGGCACAATGCAGTCAGGCAAGTACCGTTCTCCTGGCAACCGCCAAACACAGACACTTCCATCAGATTGCCAGACAGAGAAGCGTGATTGGTCATGCCTCCACTTCTCTAAAGTCTAGTGGCGACTGCATCCGACGCTTTGCATTGCACTTGCTGATGTAAGGCTTGGATGCAGCTGCTCGGCCATGGAAACCCATTCTATGAAGCTCTCTACGCACTGTTGTTGTGCCAATCTGACGGCCGCACGAAGTTTGGAGGTCTGTAGCTATTGACTCTGCAGACAGTTGGCGACTTCTGCGCACTGTGCGCTTAAGCATGTGCTGACCACGTTCTGTCATTTTATGTGGCCAACCACTTCGTGGCTGAGTTGCTGTTGTTCCCAGTTGCTTCCACTTTGTTATAATACCACTAACAGGTGACCGAGGAATATTTAGAAGCAAGGAAATTTCAATGATGGTCTTATTGCACAGGTGGCAACTTATCACGGTACCACACTGGAATTCACTGAGCTCCTGAGAGCGACCCATTCTTTCACAAATGTTTGTAGAAGCAGTTGGCATGCCGAGGTGCTTGATTTTATACACCTGTGACCATGGAGGTGATTGGAACACCTGAATCCAATGATTTGAAGGGGTGCCCCAATACTTTTGGCAATATAGTGTATATTCAAGTTGTTCCTATATTTGGATAGAGCAAGGAAGGGTTATAGACTCAGTTCTTTTTTGCTGTATGTGGCCGATTGGGAAGACAGGAAGTAGTGGAAATCTGTCAGGGCAGGAAGTGAGGGGAACGTTCTCCGACAGGGACATAAGCACAAACCTATGGTTAGCATGTGTGGATTGGTTCGACCAATTTATTTTTATATAGACCTATAGGCCACACATAATATTCAGTCTATGCAATGCTACTGGAAGCAGTCTGAGACTTGAAGGGCCCATTCACATCCGGTCCGTTGCGCTGCGATCCATTGCATTGCAAAATGTTTTTTAATGGATACTAACGCAAGGGTACTGAAAAATGAATAGGTGTGAAGGAGGCTAGTTCACACCACTCCATTCTATTGTGTTGCATTATGTTGCGTTGCGCGAAAAAAAAAAAAAAGTAGCATGCACTACTTTTTTTCAGTGTAATGTAACGTAACTGCGCCAGCGTGAACTAGCCCCATTCACACCCATTCATTTTTTGGTGTCCTTCTGTTAGCAGCCATTGAAAAACATTGCAACGGATCGAAAGGAAATTGGAACGTACAATTGTAAGTAAACGGACCCTCTGGTTACTTGCAATTTCCTTCTGATTTTGGTGCGAATGCTCACTAAAAAGTACTTTATTAGAAGGTAAACTATGGTATGTTGTGGTGTACTGCATTGCCAAACATGGTGCAGGTCTGTTTTTTTGGACATTTTGGTGTGTTGCCAGCCTATTCAATAGAATCCACGAAAAAAGCATGTTAACAAATGTGCGGTCACACAACACAACAGGATGCCACGTCTGAATGGCCCCTGAAAGACAATAAAGTCATGTAACTAGTAGGAGCCAGTCTGATGAATATTTTTTTTCCCTGAGCCCTTCATCTGACACAGTGGCGGAACTATGGCCATACCAACCCAGGTGGCCGCTATGGGGCCCGGGGCACAGGGGTCCCCGGCCATGAAGAGAAATAAAGGGGTGCCTCTGATGCCGTGCAGGCCACCTAGGTTGCTATGGCATCGCAGGCTGCTGGCTGTCACTGGAAGCTGTTAGGAGGAACGCGCTGCTGTCCAGATCACTGACAACCTGTGGGTGGGCTCTGCAAGGAACATAACTAGAAATCACAGGGCCCCATACAATATTTTGCTATGGGTCCCTGTGATTTCTAGTTACCACCCTGAGCTGACCATGCACCAATATAACTTTGGTTGAAAAGTTTTCTATTTGCAAAGTTTGTTTGCTTTTCATGGGATGTGCTCGGAATTTAACTGTAGAGACCAGAAACATTGAAGGACAGTTTTTCTCGTTTCTTACCTGAATTCTAACTGTGAGTGTGCTTTTTGTTCAAGAACACTCTAACAATTGTACCACAGGGCACACAGCAAACCTGTTTCATGCGTTTGAAATTCAGATTGCTGGCCTGGGCAATATTTTTAAGAGCTTTAAAACAAAATGAGTTGACTCAGTGATGGCAAGATCACATGCTCTGACAAGCTATTCTAACAGTGTAAGGGCAGCAAGTAAGCACCTAGTAAGGGTATTGAATACTGGCTACTGGGGCTTGAGGGACACACAAGAAATTGCATTTCATTAACATTTCTGATTTTATGTATGGAGAAATCCCACCAATGGGAAGCCTTTTAACTCCTTTGCACTCTACCCAAAACTAAGAATTACGCCTGGAGTTATGTTGTGAAATGAGTTAGGAAGGAATTACAAATATATTAGATATTGCCGCCATTCAGCTGCCTGCGCTAAACTCTGACTGCTACATAATTCTCCGCACCACTTCACTGGCTGTTATTCTGTAATACTTGATGACAGGATATAAAAGTATTGGGATTAGCGAAAGCAGGTTTCCACTTATTCTCTAATAGGCACGTACAGCTAAACCTCTAATCCCTTAAGGACTCCAATACCTGGGTATTTGTTAGACATTTAGCATGGCATTTAATCTAATGGAAAATAATTGAAATATTTGGTCAATTTAATTTCCACACCTGTACGACGGTTTGACTTAATGTGATATTAAAGTCAAACATTTTTAAAAGAACTCTAGGCAAATAAGATCTTAACCCTTGCAGTGGGGCTACCCCCATACTGCAAAGGTTAAGTGCTCATTTTGTCTAGGGAGCAAAAATAACAGAGTGTCTGCAGATCTGTGTATACAATAGAGCAGTTCAATTGCAGGAGGATGTAAAAAAAAAATGCATTATCGAAAAGTTGCATTAAAAATACATTCTAATAAATGTTTAAAATATGTGGTCATGCAAAAAAGATGGTCAAGAAGTGAAAGCGCCAAGTAAGTTGAATAGGTCTTGTTAATTTTTATTTGACAAAGTGAGTCAGAGGAGTACCCAGCGTGTTTCATTGGCTCACCAGTCCCTTTTCATCATGGAATGCAGTTTCAGAATAAAAGACTAGGTAGCACATTTGACCGGAATTAAATTGTAAAAGAAGAACTCGGGCAGACAAAACTTAACCTTTGCAGTGAGGCTACACCCGCACTGCAAGACTCAAGTACTCATTTTGGTCTAGGGTCTAAAATGAAAAATATATACTCACCTTAACCTCAGTCCCCACTGGCTGCTAGACCAGTTCCAGTTTAATTCTGAAACTGGCTCCTCCTCCACTCCAGTGATGAAATGTCCCTTTGGCGTCCTCACATCCATTATACTGTATTAGACCTGATGACTCACCATGACAGACCTTAGACTGTCGGAGTGGAGGGAGAGCGGGGCTGTGAGGATCAGTCTAGCAGCCAGTCAGATGCAAGGTTAGGGTGAGTATATCTTTGTTGTTTTTGCTCCCTAGACAAAATGAACAGTTAACACTTGCAGTGCATAGGTAGCCCCACTGCCAGGGTTAATTTTGTTTCTGCCTAGAGTTTTTCTTTAAACATTTTAGGTCAAAGCAACAGTCTATTTTAATTACCCCATCCCCTTCAGCATATACTTACCCTTCCTTGGATACCCCAACACTCCATTCAGCACAGCTGAAGGAAATACTCAGTACTCCCAAGTTTAGAGGAGCTTGTAGCTCACCCAATGTGACAGAGCTGGGGCTGTCAGGGATTTTACATGGGCAGACCGTAGCTCTGTGAAAGTTACTATTCTAGTGACCAGAGATGAGCTCAGGTTCGGACTGGGTTTGGTCAGAACCTAAGCTCCTCTGAACCTAGAAGGAAGCTCCTTCCACTCCCGGCAAGTTAGCTGCTGCAGGGAATTTCTGCACCTAAGCAAAGGGGCGGGATGATGTGATGTCACTGACCTTATATGGCCACATGGCTATATGGGTAAGTGACACTGACCTAATATGGCCACGTGACCACATTAGGTCAATGATGTCAGCACAAACATCCTGTTTCCTTATTTATGTGCAGCTTTGAGACGGCGGATGTCCCATCCCACAACTGATTAAGTGGGTGGCCGCATGTCCCTTTGAACCTAAGCTCATCCCTAATAGTGACGTACAGCTCACACAGGACTTTGCTTCACTCCTAGAAGATTAATGGAGCAGGGGGCTGCAAAACCAAATATATGTTCCTGGGAAGGGCTAAATTAGGCAACTGCGACTAAAGCTGGCTGCAAATGAAGATTACTTTGGTAACTTTGAGCAACAAAGATTGTCAGCTTTAATGTTTTGTTTGTTGCAAAGCTTCGCTTCCCACTGGAATCCAGCACTTTCAGGTATGTCAAATGCCATGCCCTCATATGCACTTTGGAACCATAGTGAAGAGTGGGGGACCAGGCATCAGTCACTTGTAAACTGAGTTCCCTAGGAAAAGGGTTGCTTTAAAGTGAATATGTTGCTTTAACCTGCGTGGGCAAAGCACAGGTACCCTTTAAGCCCTATAGATCATTTCTATCATGTCATGGGCCACGTAGCTGTATTCCAGAACTCACACCAACGCTAGTACCCATTGGTATCATACTGGCAGAGAGGGCACACAATATTAATATCCTTTACAAATGTTCGCAGGTAATAAACCAGCGGTTCTCAGGGTCTTTAATCACGTCTCTCATTTCCACGTGTCAGTTTGCATTTGCTGTTAAGTGCTTATAGTATCAGACTTTTAATTGCTTTAGGGCCCTGCACTGTCCTTTGATTTGCCTATCATATTATTGCCAGATGTGCTTCTTGTATTTCATTCTCCCTAACCGAGACCTCTCTCCCGTCTCAACAGGCTAAGCCTTAATGAAGGAACGTCAAAACTGCTAACAATCACACAAACAGGGACTCCAGACCCTAGTGACCAAGGATGGCGTTGCCACGGAAACTCTTTTTCTTTCTGTCAGTAATGGCGGGGTGTCTATCAGGTAAAGACAATGGTTATAAACTATTTTCCTTGCACGTCAAAAGGTGAAAAAGTAAACCAAGTTTTTGTTTTTTTCTTTGCCTCTGAAAAGCAGAATCTGTGATTGCTTTTCATATTTAATGCATTCATATAAATAGTTGAATCTTATGGCTTTTGTTGCTTTTGGTTGAGGATGTGTTTTATCTGTTATTTTGTTATATACATGGTAATTTGTTGTGTGATATATAAGCAGCGATGGGATTCTATGTAAATGAAGGTTGAAACTCAAATGAAGTCTTACTCTTTTTTTACCTTGCTATAGTCATGTGCTCCTGCATGATTTGTGACGTATTTTTTGGTTGAATATGTCTTAAAGCCTCTCTACGGGCTGCTGTTAAATTTATCCGCACAATGGGGTCCCCCCAGGATAGGTTAAGTGCTTGTTTGGCTAGAGGGGGGAAAGGAATCAGTACAGATACCTTACTCCTTGCTCCATCTGGCAGCTGGTGCTCTTCTCTCTAATCTTCCAGGTATGTAGATGAGGCCTTATTTTCCTCATATACAATGCAGACCTACTGGTCCTGTATTGTATATGATGGCGTCAGAGAGCTCCGTCCAGCTGGACAGTGAAAAAAAGCAGCTTTAGGGGCCGATGACAGCATGCAGGAGTTAGGAATAAGCTATGTAATTTACTTTATTCCTTCCCCTCCTGGCCAAATGAGCATTTAACCTATCCAGTGCGAAGGGAACCCCAATTGCATTGGTAAATGTAACAGAAGCCCAGATTGGGACCTTGAAGATTTTTTTTTCTGCCACTAAACATGCTGCTACCTGTTCTCTCACTCCAGTGTTCTGTGTGGTCATAGCTGAGTAACAGCCACACACCTCAGCGCAAATGTATCACCAGACTTGCTTATCAGAGAAGGGGTGTGTTCTGCCAGTTCTTTTACTATGTCCCAGGGTATTGAGGCTAATTCTGGTGCCTACTGGACTGAACAGTCACATATAGACACCCTGAGGGGGATTTATCAATACTGGAGCAGAGAAAATCTGGAGCAGTTGTGCATGGCAACCAATCACCTTTACTCTTTCATTGTTAAATCTTTACTGAACAAACTGAAGAGAGAAGCTAATTGGTTGTCATGCACAACTGCTCCATATTTTCTCTGCTCCAGTTTTGATAACCCCCCTGCCCCCTGTGTATAACCGATGTAGGAAAGTGGTGGAAAATGTTTGTGAAAATGGAGGTTGATGTCTATAAAAATGGAGGTTGTAAAATGGAGGGCAGTGGAAAAGTATCTGAAAAGTTGTTAGTTCTATTTTCTATAGTCTATTTTACTGCATATCTAGTATGGTGGCTTTATTTGGGCTTTGATGGATTTAAGATATTTTTGCACGATGCACCAAATCCTAGGTCCAACCTAGTCTTCTGTATGTTTAACTCCACGGTCATTGTGTCATATCTTTTAGCTGACCATACTTTGGTAGGTTGGTTGATCCTGATTTTTGAACTATGAAAAGGGAGTGATTATAAAATAGAACTCCTCTTTCACTTAAAATTGTATGTTTGCAGAAACAGTTGATTACTGTATGTCATAATTTATTTAATGCACAGAAAGGTGATTTTTCTGACAATGTTTCAAGAGCTCTGCAACCTTGTTCTGGTCAAAGCACTAATAAAATAGTATTGTTTGTGTATTAGGAAAAGAGACTCATAGGTTTCACATATAAAGTGCAACTCCTGCTAATTTATTGCTATGTCCATGTTGGAGTTTTTCCCTTACTTATGATAGAATTGTCACTGAGAGAGGAACTCATGAGGGTAAATCCCACTATAGGGAGTGCTGTGGAGCGGTACAAATTGAGCAATGGACGGTAATGGTGGAGGATGTTGCTGGGGGCAGGTGCATCTTCCAAGTTATATAAGAGAAGATTGGATACACAGTATCTGTTCTTTTACTGTGTGGGACTTGATCAGACCAGGGCCAAGGATTACATTTTAGGTATTTGATAATCAGATTTTGAAAGAAATTAAATATTTCAGTGGATAGAGATGAGAAAACTAGATCTGGCAAACTAAGCCATTGATATTTTTTTTTTTTTTAAATTGGCTCAGCTAGAAATGTGTTCTATGTAAAGCACATTTTTTTTCCTCATCAGTATTAAATTAAGAGTCTTCCACAGCAGAGATATATATCATTAGTTTAAGCAGTTGAGGTTTTTTTTAATAAGGAATGAGAAAAATGTCCATCAAAGGTTGTGACATGTCCTATTCCATCTGTGGGCTATACACTATATTACCAAAAGTATGTGAACACCCTTCCAAATGACTGAGTTCAGGTGCACAAAGCTAGCTTCACAAAGACATGGTGTGATGAGTTTGATGTGGTGGAACTCCAGTGACATGACCTCAACCCTACTGAAGACCTTTGAGATGAATGTAAATGTAAATTGTCAGCCAGGTCTTCTAATCCAACATCAATACGTGACCTCACAAAAAAGCAGAGCAGAAAATCCCACTCTCCAAAATTAAGTGCAAAGCCTACACAGAAGAGTAGAGGCCAAGTCAAGGCAATGGTCATGGATTTAGAATGGGATCAAACTCATACAGTATATTGAACCATGCTTTATAGGGGTTTTTGTGTCTTCCTCCGGATCAACAGGGGGTAGCTGTGGGTGTAGCATTCTGTTTAGGCTTTTCTTCTTTTTTTTTTCTTCTTTTTTTCTCCGTATCTCTATAGGTTGAACTCAATGGACTTGTGTCTTTTTTCAACCTGACTAACTATGTAACTATGTATATAGATGTGATGGTCAAGTGTCCACAAACCTTTCACTATAGTATATTATATTGTTTGCTGTTTATAACTATGTAAGATTTATAGAAACCACTATCAGAGCTTAAAGGGATTTGTGGTCCTCTATAAGTATACATAAGTATACATGGTTTGATGAGTTTGATGTGGTGGAACTCCAGTGGCATGACCTCAACCCTACTGAAGGTCTTTAAGATGAATGGAAATGTCAATTGTCAGACAGGTCTTCTCACCCAAAATCAGTACCTGACCTCACAAATAATCTCTTGGCTGAATGAACAACTTGTGCAAAGCCTACCCAGAAGAGTAGAAGCCAAGTCCAGGCAATGGCCATGGATTTAGAATGGGATGACCAACAAACTCCCATAGATGTGATGGTCAAGTGTCCACAAGCATTTGGTTATATAATGTCATATTGTTTGCTGTTTATAACTATGTATGATTTATAGAATTCACTATCAGGACTTAAAGGGATTTGTGGTCATCTACAAGTCTACCTAAACTTACAAGTCCTGATTGAAAAGTGTATTACATTTCTTTTATAAAATTCCTTATATATTTCTGTATTTCACCTGTTATACCTGACTGGCTTCATCAAAGGCACATTGTTATTTTATTTTATGTTATTTTATAGTTCTAATGTTTTATTCTATATGAATAAGGTCCTCATGTGGGCAGTCTCTCTATTTCCAAGAGTTACAGAAGGTATTTTTAAACTGTATATAAATTTAATAAAACCTTTTAACTGAATCTGAATAGGTAAACAAGATGGACATTCTTTAATTAGTTTACAGCAGCCCTGAACTGAACAAATTCTGGAAGGAGTAACAAGCTACATGTTGTAGCTAGAAAGACAGCTATTGCATTTTTATGACAAATAAAGAAGTGAAGAATTGTTTTTAGCAATCCATATATGGGGGAAAAAAATTTACAATGATAAAAACATAACTTTTGTTTACTTCTTTATTCCATATGGAAAATGGAATGGACAGACTCTGAACGTACACAGTTTCACATGTGTTCTAATTAGGTTGATTTTTTTCTAAGTTTAATTTCAGTAGAACAAAGAAATGGAACAATGCCATTCAAATAAATAATTACAGCTAACAAATTACATATAAAAATTTATATTTTTGTGGTAACAGTTATAGAATTGTGCATTTTTGTAGGTTTTATGTTTGTACATTTGGTGCAGGTTAAATATGAACATAGAAATATATGAGTATAGGAAAAAGTATGACATTAATATGCCCTGTAGGGCAATGTGCTTAAAGCCCAACTCCACACTGATTCTAATTTTAGCTTAGGATAGAGTGAGAAGGATTATCCGGTCTGCAGAATTTACATGATGTCTGTGTTGCAGAGATTTCCCTTTTATTTCCTGTCTCTGTGACAGCCATACAAGGAAGTGGGGAAAAATGTCTCCAGACAGGGAGGCAGACAGAGCAATACAGTCACATTTATTTACAAAAAAAGCTTGGAATCTCTTCCAGGAATTTATTGCTAGTGTGATGTGTCACCAGGAGAGGAAGTTAGAGAAAAAGTAGGGAAATAGACAGTGGTAAATCCCTGAGAGAAGATCTAACTATCCCCCACTTTACCTGAGGCCACTTTCACATGGGCTGATTAGGAGGGGATCCTGCACAAATCCCTCCCTTATCAGAGCTGTATGGATTAGATGTCACCAATGTGACATCCGTGTCCATCCAGGTTTTTCCTCCATCTTGCAATGAAGGAAAGAACTGAAACTGCCAGATCCCATGTCGGTCTATGGGGAGTCAGATGTATACGGGCATGTGTCTGTTTACATCAGATTAACCCCAATCCAGCACAATCAGTTCCAGTTAAATATGACTCTATTCTGCTTGTTTTCCCCAACCGGGCTAGAGTCGGGGTACCAGGTGTACATGGAAGCCCATCCATTTAGACATGGCTGCCCAAAGGCTAGCATTGGGCATCCAATTGGGTCCGCCTGAAAAACAGACAGGCCGACCCAATCATACCGTCCATGTGAAAGGGTCCTAAAACAAACAGTTTTATCTGGAGTTGGGCTTTAAAAAAACTATGTAGGTGGAGAGGTGAACAATGGCATCCTATATAACGTATACGTTCTGAGAAGGAGGGCAGCTCTCCGTCAGACAAAATGGTGGTGAAAAGTACTAAAAAAAATATGAGGCAACTGTACTCAAATAAAAAAAAATTCTACCTCTATTAATGAAAAGAGAAAGGTCATCTCATTCTCATTACTCACTATATATTTAAAATTGTCAATTGTAATGCATGCCTCTGTCTACATACTGTACACAGGTATGTAAACAAATCTAAAGTGACCAGCAGTAACAGTAACAATATGCATATGTTACACATACAGTGGCACATACAGTCATGGGAAGCAGTAACTACTATTGGAATATCTGTACCTACAGATAAAGGTGATATACTCAAGAAAAAACTGCCTTTTCAATTATTTGTTCAACAAAAATATCAATAGATGTATTTGCCTACTGTGGAAAGAAGTACACCCAATTGGGGTTAGTGCTGCCCGCTTTAGCAGATATGACTTGTTTTAGGTGTTTTTCACAACTACCTACCAATCTTTAACACCAACTGGATGACATTTGATACCAGTCCCCAATTTAAAGTTCCTTTCGTTTCAGTATGTTTTGGTTTTCCTAGCATTGACTGCTTGTTTCAAATCTCCCACAACATTTAAATGGGGGTCACTTCAGGGCTTTCCTTAGGCCAGTCTATAAACCACCTTTTCTTGGTTTTGAGCCATTCCTTGGTGGATTTGCTGGTGTGCTTTGGCTCACTATCTTTTTTCACTTCAACTTTTAGATAGACTGCCTCACATTTGCATGAAACACACTTTGATACAATGCAGAATTAATTGTCAATTCAATGACTGCAAGCTGCACAGGTCCTGAAGCAGCAACGTAACCTCAAACCATATTAATATTATACAGGATTTATATAGCACCAACAGTTTGCGCAGCGCTTCACAATATAAGGAAGACATTACAATCACAATACAAATCAAGACACACCATAACATTTCTACCATCACACTTCACAGTTGGTATGGGGTTCTTCTCCTGAAATGCTGTATTCAGCTTACGCCAAACATGTTTATTGTTACTCTGTCTTTGATTCATCAGTCCACATTTTTCCAGGAGGCCAGTTGTTTGTTTATATGTTAAATGGCAAACTGTAATCTTGCACTAATGGACATCAAAGCCTCCAAAACACCTCTTATCCCACCCAATGCAGGTTACATTGGTGCTATCTCTTTCGGACTGTAGACACATGTACTTTGACACCAACTGCTGCAAGAGTTACCTACAAATACTATAATGACATTTTAATGTTCTTGGAGACTTTTTTTATCATTCAGCTCTTGGATTGAATTTGTGATGGACAAATTAGAAGTCATTTGAAATCTATGCTACTTTTAGATTATTTTGCTTTTAGTGGAATAATTTATTTCAAGTAATTTGGCATTCCTTTTAAATCCCTTGCTAGACTCATAGGCATCCACAACCTTCTTTCTGGGGTCCTTAGAGAGCTCTTTGATCTTGGCATCATGACACCACACTTGTCAATAACAAAGTGAACACCAGACCTTAGATGCCTGAGGTATAAATACATAAATATACAGATGTTCTTGAGTGGAACGAGAATCGTGCAGATTCTCAGATATATCCTGTTAGTTCAGTATAAAGGCACTGTAAATAGTCTTATTGATAGAATCATCCCTTAAAGTTATTCTACCCAATGAATCCCACAGAACCCCCTCCTACTAGGTTGTATGGTCTTGAGATCAGGGCCCCCTAACCTTCTGTATTGAATTGTATTGTAACTGTATTGTTTCCCTTTATTTTGTAAAGCACTGCACAAACTGTTGCCGATTATATAAATCATGTATTATAATAATAATAATAACAATAATTTCAGTGCTAAAATTTCAACACCAGGAACTGTAAATCTAAAATAATACATTGCCTGGCCCAAAAAAATAATTCACACACACTATTTTGTTGGACCGCCTTTAGCTTTGATTATGGCACGCATCCGCCTTGGCATCATTTTGATATGCTTATGCAATGTCACAACATTTATTTCCATTCAGGGTTGCATTCATTTTTCACCAAGATCTTGTAGTGATGATGGGAGAGTGGGACCACTGTGTAAAGTCTTCTCCAGCACATACCAAAGATTCTCAATGGGGTTAAGGTCTGGACTCTGTGGTGGCCAATCCATGTGTAACAATGATGTCTCATGCTCCCTGAACCACTCTTCACAATCTGAGCCCGATGAATCCTGGCATTGTCATCTTGGAATATGTCCAATGTGCCATCAGGGAAGAGAAAATCCACTGATGGAAAAACCTGGTCATTTATTATATTCAGGTAGGCATCTGACCTCATTTTTTGGGGACATAAAGTTACTGAACCTAGACATATTAACCAGTGGAAGGCTCTCACCTATTTGCTTAGCTAAACCCAGGTGGATATTTTTTTTTGGACAGGCAGTGTAAGAGCCTATGGGCAATCCAGGGATCCAGTCCCACAATGAGCTTCAAAATCAATGAATCCAGTGCTGATAGAATGTACATAACCAAGTCTCTAAATGTGCACGTAAATAGCCCACCTAAGGTTTAGTTTATGGATAATTCCTCTATTAGAGAACACACTTGGTGGATATGTCGCACTCTCAACATAGCAGTTGGCAGTGTTTGATTTCCACATAGCAGATTTATAAATTCTGTAAATTCAAGCGCTCAGGAAATTCAAAGTTCAATCCGGCTAACAGTTAAGAGTTCAGCTAGACCGTCAAAGCAAGCGAGCGTATATATGAGATCTGTAATAGCATTTCTTAACACACCATGCATCTCCATGTAAGTGCATCAACAAATATTTCCATGTGTGTTCACAAACAAAAACCTTACCCAAATATAAATGTAGATACAGAATAGAAATCGAAGGAGTACATCATGTAAATCTAGATCTCTCCATGTGATATGCATACAATTCAAACTGGCACTTATCTCCTGGTTCCTTTCCTTTTGTCGCTCACTGCTGTCATTGACTTGAAGCTGAATGTGCTCTCTGTGTTTCTAGGCATGTAGATGTCATGCTGCTTGTATAGCCATGTGGCCATATACTGTATGACCACAAAAGTGTTAGTGCATTAACACATTTCATTCCGAGTAGAATGTCATGAGGATGGATATCCTCCATAGTAATTCGTTTTTCCTTTCGGGAGGGGGAAATATGTGAAATGTTAACACTCATCAATGCTTTTAGATGTCAAGAATATGATTTTTTATTTTTTTTAAACTGTAAATGTTTATATGAATTTCTAAATATACAAAGTAAAGAAAAGAAAACAAACCTTTTTGTCATCATATAAAATACACAGCGTTGGTCATGAAAAAAAGTAAAGAAATGAGCATGACAAGTGGTGTACATGGTTTGTAGTGTCTACACAATATTTAATAAAAACATAAGTATCTAACCTCTGGTAATAAGCTTCCTTTATGAGTAAACCAGCAACTATGGGTTAGATACATGAGGTGAACGCTACTCCGGTGAAGATCCATAAGGCATGAGACAAATAATAACTATGTGAAGAGTATTCAGGGAGTAGACATGAATGAGAAGTACAACAAAGGCGAAAGAGGGAAAGGAGGAAGGGTATAATTACATGGGATAATGGAATAACTATAAAGCACATTGAAGATTGTTATGCACATGAGGTAATAGATGATATCGGTGGACTCTGTCTCAGTATCCACTTGTGGTCATAGGGGTGGAATGCAGATCTGCTGCTATTTTTTTATAATCATAAATGCCATAAATGCCAGCCAGGTGTCCCATTGATAGTGGAATTGTGATGTTTGATCGATGTGATAATCTATCATTTTTTCGTGCATACAATAGGTATGCACTTGATGTATTGTTTCCTGTAGGGTTGGGGCCGTGGGCATTTTCCATAAACTAGCATTGAGATACTTGGCTGCAAATAGAATGTGCATGACAACAGAAGGGTAGTTTTTAGGGTACAGATGTATGTCTATATTCAGTAAGGCCAAATGCGGCAAAGAAGTGGTGAGTATGCCAGTTATAGTAACCAATAGTTTGAATATCTCATTCCAATAGCTACGAAGACTGTTACATGACCAAGAAATGTGAGTCAGACTACCTATTGGACCGCATTTTCGCCAACAGAGTGATGAATGTTAGGTGAACATTGTGAAAAGTGGAAAAGGAGTAAGATACCGTCTAGTCAAAATTTTGTAGGAGATTCCACAATTAGTGACACATTAAGAATGTAAAGTATTGGCTTTATTAGCGCCTTGCAATTGTTCATCAGTGAAATGAGTAGACAAATCAGACTCCCACTTAAGCATATATGGGAGCTTTTGGAAGGAAGAGAAATTAAGTAAAAAACCATAGCAGAAAGAAATGGTGAGTTTCTCAGATGACGGGGAGTTTAGCAAAGCACATCATTTATCGGGTATACAAATGTCTGCTTTATGGTCCATGGATTGATTTGGGAATGTTGAAATCAATCCATAAATGTAACTAAGTCTTGTACAGGAGGGGGAGTATCCTCTACCTCGCCAGTTGCATAAATCTAGGTATGGTATTGCCATTTCATAAACTTGGAAGGGGGCCTGTAGAGTGATAAGGGATGCATACAGGGTTGATTCATCTAAAACAGACTACCAGGTAGAGAAAGTGGTGTTGATGGTGGGAGAGATAGATGTTTGTAGGGTGCAGTCTAAATGAGTAGCCAATAACCAATTAACAAGGTCCCCTTTAACCATCATACATTTTTCAAGAGTTTACCACACTTTATCAGTATCCTCCAGGAACCATGTTTTGGTCTGGGCAAGTATAGACGCTCGATAATAAGCTTTTAAAGAGGGAAGTTTATGTTTAAACAATAAGTTCCTTGAAATTCTGCTCCTCTTCCCGTTCCATATAAATGTTCTGATTAGAGAGTGAAAGGTATTAAAATATGAGTTGGGGATTGTAATAGGTAGAGTATGGAAATAGTACAAAAGTTTCAGTAATATGGACATTTTAAATGCAGCTACTCTACCATGCCATGAGATTTCAAATTGCCCTATAGTAGTCAGATCAGTCCGTATTGTATGAAGGAGGGGTTGATCAAACAGAGTGTCAGTAGTAGCAGTTAGATGTACTCCCTGGCATGGAATATGCTCTTTAGCCCATATGTAGGGCAACAGAGTTTGGAGTTTGTTCTTCACAATAGAAGACAGCCCTAGATCGAGTCATGTTTGTGCTTTGACGTGCATTCACGGAACATGTCAAAAACGTGTGTCACGCTTGCAGTTCCATTACTTGTTTATGGCACCCTAAACATGGCCGGACAAACTCAAAATTTTCTTGCGCTTCTACATGCATTAAAAAAGGGAGAAAAAGCGGGACGCTTGTATCAGAATCTGCTACATTAGCTACTTTTCCATGTTTGTCATGAGTGCAGCATCCATTTAAATCAATGAGCGATGCACAGCATACGCAGGAAAAACGTGTGCGAATCCCGGTACACTGAAGTATGAATGGGGCCTTAGCCTGCTGGGAGGTGCCCTCTAGACTCTGTGGACTGGCTATTCTTTGGCTTGTGGATTAAATATTTGTTGTTGTCGTAAGACTCTATGGTGTGGCTTCTCTCTTTGGGCTATTGTGCTGGAGCATGGATGGCTCCTAGCCTGCACCCATACACACCCGGGTGCTGGAGGTTTGATGTTGGACGGAGCAGTGAACTTCTCTGTATGTGGATACCAGTCTGCTGGGACTGCCGGCAGCACATCCAAGATGGCAGCACCCAGCAGTAGTCTCAGGAATTTTGAATATCTATACAAGGAATGCTTTATTAGGTAAATAACAAGCATGAATTATGTTAGCTGCATCCGTTGATATGGAAATCTGGCAAAAGAGTCTCTTTTATGATTTTTAATGAACACATAACTTCATTAATTGGTGTTTTTGCTTTATGACCACCTGCGGTTCAGGTTTAGAAAATGGTGTCCACTTCTAATGACTGCTTTCCCACACATCAGATCTCCATACCCGCAGTTTTGTTTTATGCAAAAGAAAAAATATGGAAAGTGCATATGATGTTTCTTTCTTTTTTTTTTTTTGATCCTTAGAAGTCCATTGCAGAGTATTGCTGTGCTTTTCTTACATTCTGCTGGTTTATATTACCTGGGATTTAAAGTGCATTCCTCTGTAGTCAATACCCAGCGTTCTATTTATAGAGAGTGCGGCATCAGTGTCAGGGTAATCTCCCGAGAGTGGGAAGGGTTAATTTGGCTGGAACATGTGACCTGTCTTGTAGCTGCAGGCACAGAAGGGACAGTATTGATTTTGACAAGTGTGCCGTTATCAGCCCCTAATGGGATATGATATTGCATTAATTAATTTAGCAGACGAGAATACAGGTTCTGCGCTCATGTAGATGAGAAATTGCAGGGCGCTTTCGGGCTGAGCGGCCCGTGATGAATATTCTATATGTTACATTTCAAGAAGATTTCAACGCAATTAACATTTCTCAACCTTGCACCCTGGGAAATAAATGTACAAGTTTCAGAGGTGTGAGCAATGCAGAATCTCCCCCCCCCGGACGGCTATGGTTTTTTGATCACTGATTCAGGCTCTGCGCATTTCAACACTCTGTCATTTATTTATTGATTCTTTTTTATCATTTGTGCGCTGCTGGTGATGACCATATTTCTTGACGTTCTATTTTCTGCAGCTGCCTTGATTTTGTATTTGCATTAGAATGCGCCCTGATTGGCCAGCGCAGTTACCCGTGTTTTTATTGCAAGATATACAGTAGATTATTATGCTAATGTTTGCATTTTGCATCACGTGCAGCAGGCACGGTTTTGAAGATCTGTTTATGTGCAATGGTGTTGTATGCTAAACTGTGCGGTGAACAGGTGCGGGAAATATTTAAAGGAGAACTCCAGGTTTTTATTAAATTAACCCTTGCAGTGGGGCCCTCCCCCTGCAGTGCAAAGGTTAAGTGATCATTTTGGTCTGGGGGCAATATGATACGTCATTGGGTGTCCTCACATCCTATACACTATGTATAGAACATGATGACTCAGGGACTTAAGACAGCTGCAGCGAAGGGGGCGTTAGGCTCCAGAGACCGATCTAAGAGCAAGCCGGTTCTGAAGATTGGGCAACTCTATCTTTTTAATTTTAGCATGTAGACAAAAATGAACACTTAAAGGAGAACTATGAGGTGAGTAATGTCACACGTAGGCTCAGTAGATTGGGAAGTGAGCGAACACATACCGTCGCTTCTCGATCATGTCCCTGCAGAGAGCTGTGACTGTCACTCACGGCTCCCTGCAGGGATTACCCTGCTCCGATCCTCCAGTGCTGACTGGCGGAACGGATGGGGGAGGGGGCGGGTACAGCTGGCTCTGCCTCTAGATAGGCAGAGCCAGCTGTCAATCACGCAGCTGGATGGATCTCGACAGTAATGTCTCAGTATCCTGCGAGCTGTAGCGAGCTGTATACTGAGCTTTGTGTCACGGGAGGACACTAAGTTATGGCCTCCCGTGACCCTGAGGAGAACTATGGGGAAAAACACTTACCCCATAGTTCTCATTTAACCCTTCCAGTGCAGGGGTAGTTTGGCCCAGAGTTCTGCTTTAAGCAGGTATGAAGTACTTAAATATGTAAGCAGCAATTTTTTTTTTTAACTAAAGTTGTAAAGTCCCAGCATATCCTCTCCTGTTATAACATCAGCATTGTAATAGGGATACATAGTATAATTGTTTTTGATAATACAATCAAAGCTTGCTTTAAAAAATCCCTTTAATGAAGTTAGTGCTGCCTTTCTGCCCTGTCACTTTCACCAACTCCCTTGATTCCCAGTGTGCTTTGCATCTCTTTCCCTGCTGCTTGATGTGATTTTTCAAGACTACATATCCCATCTTGCATTGCTTCCAGCAAGGAATGAAAAAGTTACATTGTTCAGACGTTGAGTTGTAAATCAGTTCATATTACCAGGGCTGAGTGAATTTGTGTCAGTGCATTGAAGAAATACAGCTTATGGGCATCTTCAATAAGTACATTTATAAACCTCTAGATGGATATGGTTATGAGCGGTGTGATAGAACTTATGGAAATTCAATACAGAAATACAATTTTTTTTTTTTGACCATAGATCCTTTAAGATTCAATAATTTACAAAACAGATATTATATTGAGTTGGTGACCTGAACTAGAACAACCCCTCCCATTCCTAGTTACTATGGGAATCTGTAGGGGGTCACAGAACACACGTATTAAAATATTATTAAGAGTTTACAAAGTATGAATACTATTTTTCTACTGTAGTATTTATTTACATATTTTATTTAGTTTTTGACCTTAGATACTACGTTATAGCTTATACTATGTGAATAGGAACATACAACAAATGCAAAGCAGGTGTTATTCCACTTTGGCGGCAAAAGTGGAAATACACTTTAACATGTATTTCCACTTTTGCAGTGAAATTTGCACAAAAAAAACCCTTCTAAGGGGGTTATTCACAAAGCTGCAGAAGGCAGCCGAGTGAATAACCCAGCTGAAGTGAAGTGAGCCAAACGCTGTTCGGCTATTCACGTATGGCCTGTACGGTTAATTTCAGCCGTACATCGGCTAAAATCAGCTGTACATCGGCTGCCTTCGGTCAGCCGAACATGCTCTGCATGCTCGGCTGAGCCGAAGCGCAGAAGGAGTTTGACTCGGCTGATCCAACATCTGGATCGGCTGAGCCGAAGCTCCATCAGCTCACTCGCTGCCGTTTGCCCCTCATAGGGGCCGAACGGCAGTAAGTGAATGGCCGGATGCCGCAGAGTGGCCCTATGTGTTTGTTATGTGTTCCTATTCACACAGCATACTGAAAAATTACTCTTTAAAAAGCTTTGTATTACCGTTAAGATGTTTTGCTACAGCAGGCAAGATGGCTGATTCCATGTTTTTCTCAGCATCTTTACAGTGATCTGTCCTAATGGAAAGATTTAGGACTGAAATTTGAGGATTGTACCCCTCCCCTCCTCACAGCCCTTCCTAACAGTTCAATGAAAGAGAAGCAAGAAGCAATTTTAACCCTAAAACTCTAACCCAAGTAAAAGATTAAAAAATATTTTTTAAAGCTTATGTGATGTAAATGAGAAACATGTAAGAAATATAAAATAGCTGTTATCCCACGTTGGCTGTGAAAGTGGAAATACACTTTGGTTTTGTTTTTTCCCTTGCTCTTAAAAATCTTCGTGAACTCGGAGTCTTTTGCTGTCTGGAGGAGCCGTGTTCTAAATTAACGAATAATTAAAAGAAGCAAACAAGCTGATAATATCAGAATGTCAAACAAAAGACTATGCAGCACCTTCTGCTGAGCTCTGTCTGGGTCTCCACACGATAACCGCTAAACAATTGAATCTATTGTTGTATCATCAACATCATTCCAGCACATTTATGTCTTTGAATGGCTGTATCGATTGTGTTTTGCATGCACTTGCAAGTTGATGTTTAATCCCAGTTTGTTTGCTGTCCTTGTACATGATGACAGGATAATTGTAACTCAATGACATATGGAAATAGGAGGCCGTAAATAACAGAGGTCATTTAACAAACTAACCCTTCTGCTTGGGAAGCTCAGATAAAGCAAACAGATAATATGGTTTTAGGATGCGGAATTGTGGTAATGACTACCATTAGCTTTTAGCGTTCTTCTGAAGGAAAATGTTCTTTGTGGATTTTTAACATCATAATTGGAATGTTTTTACAGGTTTTTTTTGTAGATTCTGATGCCAAGGTTATACAAGGCGATCATTATTTTCAGGCCATGTGCGATCATTTGCTTTCTTAAGCAACTGAATTGCTGCAATTGTTTTCTTTCTTAAACCGTCATTTTTTGAGAGAACTGTACCTGCTGAAATCTAGAGAAGGTTACAAGAACTGACCATATAGTAGTATTAAAGGAGAACTATGAGGTGAGTGATTTTTCACTCATCCTCATGGTTAGAGCCGGCCTGAGACAAAGAAGCTGCCACAGGTTGGCTCTATGGATCGGGAAGTGAGCAGAAACATGCACCGATCCACTCACTTCCCGATCGTCTCCCTGCAGAGAGCGGTGACTGTCACTCACCACTCACGCAGGGATTCCGCTCTCCCCTCTCTGATCCTCCAGCGCTGACTGGAGGAACGAACGGGGCGGGGGTGGGCACAACTGGCTCTGCCTCTAGATTGGCAGAGCCCACTGTCACTTACGCAGCTGGGTGGATCCAGACAGCATTGTTGGGATCCATCCCGGCTGCAGCGCTCTTGAGTATGCCCGCAATATACTGAGCTTTGGCTCATAGGAGGATGTTACTATATGTCCTCCCGTGACCCTAAATAGAACAAAGGGGAAAAACACTTACCCCATAGTTTAAATAATGAATTCAGATCAAACAAATATGCATTGCCCAGCAAAGTATGTCTTTAAATCTTTGCCCAAGCTCTTACAGTCATCATGTTTCAGAACAGCTCCAACTCTCTTAGCTCAGCTTCCCTGAACTTCCGGTGTAGTACAAGATCACAAGGTACAGAGCAGATTCCAGCAGCCATCCATCTACTATTTTGGAGAGGTAATGGGAAGGATGACCTCACCTAGAAGATGTTTCCTAATGCTATGCTTAACCTAGAGTCCTGTCCTGGCGACCTTGCCTAGATGATGTTCCCTGATGCTATGCTTAACCTAGTGCCTTGCCCTGGTGACCTCACCTAGGAAATGTTCCCTAATGCTATGCTTAACCTAGAGTCCTGTCCTGGTGACCTTGCCTAGAACATGTTCCCTAATGCTATGCTTAACCTAGTGTCCTGCCCTGGTGACCTCACCCAGAAGATGTTCCCTGACTCTATGCAAAACATAGTGTCCTGCCCTGATGACCTAACTTGACCTGTGGGTTGTGCCCTATCCCTACGCTAAATCTGGGACCCTGTTCTAAAGATCTTAGTTTTGCTGGTAGTGACTCCTGTATGTGCTTAAATTCTGGTTTACTGGATGGGTGCAGTGGTCTGTGTCCAGGAAGTATGGGTAAACCCTCCAGCTTTCTTAACAGCTATGATAGTAGTAATGCCAAAGTGAAAATTCTAGTTGGAAGAAATGTCCCCTTCATACTGTCACAGCTGGTAAAATGAAGTGAGAACTGGCAAGATCTTTCAGAGTCATTGAATCTCATCAGTAGTCAGTAGATATCTGAAGTCAGAAGGGGGCAACGTAGGGTTGCCACCCGTACGGGTTTCACCCGTACAACCCGGGTTTGGTACCCGTTATTTTTGGCATATCTGGTAAGAAGTGCGGCAAGGTATATGGGTACTGCTTTGTACACTTATCTACAGAATGCATATCTGGGGACCTGTGGCATACTGGTAAGTTGTGATTAACTCAAATGTCGTTTATTTACAAAATACATGCATAGTGTATACTTTACAAACAAATTGCCGTGAAGCGCTATAGTGTTCGGGTTTGGCCTGAAGAAAAGGTGGCAACCCTAGGGCAACGTTTGGAAAAATCTTTGGTTAGTTGGCTACACACAAAAAAGTAACTGGATGTTAGAAAATTGTACACACCATATCATTTCTGGGCTTATAGCATCTTAAAAATAACTTAATGTGGACCTTTACCAATATCTTTCAAATAACAACAGACACACCTTTAGAAATGTTTAGTAATGACAATCTGCAAACACCTACTTCTAGATAATTGCCGCCTCTGTATTCTTTGCATATCTTATTTCTGTTTTCAAGTCTTCTGACAGTGGCCATGTTTACCATGGGCAGATTACTAGCTCTCCATTTACTTCCTGGATTCCTGGCACATGTGACTAGACATGTGACTAGGACATGTGACCATGCACATCATCTCGGGAGAAAAATGCTTTTCCATGAAATCTCATGAAATTAAAGATGAGATTTCCCAGCAATGCTCTGCTGATGACAAGGCAATCCCAGCGTGCATTGGTTTGCCAAACTGAAGTCATTTTGCACTCTCAAAGCAGGAAGTGAATGCTCTGCAAGTGTAAGTATTTCACAATCACAGCACTTAACACCTGACATGTCTATGTTATTATTACTCATCATAAAGGGATGCATTGATAACATTTTGAGTGTAATGGTCTGCTTTAACTGCAGTAAACTGAAATTTGATCAGTTGCTATGGGTTACAGCACCATTGCTCTCTGTACTACCTTTTTGATTAAACAAGAGAGGGGATTATTCAACAAAGTAAAGCAAGAGCAATCAGATAGCAACCAGTGCAGGTCAAATGCAGGCTGAAATGGAGACCCCCAACAAGACTTCAATTACGCCAAGCCAAATGTGACTTTCAAATTCAAAACTCGTGACTAATACATGAATAAATGTGTCTGTTATAATTTGTTTTTTTATTTTTTAGAACAGAAAATTGTGTTGGTTGTATTAGCGATAATAATGAATATTTAATTCATTGTTCAGCTGCTAGTTATTACACCTTCCATTAAACGTTAGCTACCTATGTGTTTGTCACATCTCCCATTTCTCTTAACAGAATGCAACCAGCAGAGCGGCTGCTGAATAAGACAGACTGATTAAAAATAATAGAGGGGAATCAGCGGCATAGCATCAAGGATAGGGTTGTGCGGCCAGTTTGGTCTTGGCAGCCTCTCCTGTTTGAGACCTGAGATATAACTTGCTCTAGGACACACATATTGATATATTGATCTCTGCAGAGAATAGTTGTGGCTTGAAGATATATATTCCTGTGCACGGCTTAAAAATAACACACATTTAGAAAAACCTAGGCTACTGGATACCTTTTGGGGGCATGATCCTGATCATTGTTTTGTAAGGAGGGTGTACTGTATCCTTAGAAAGAGAGGTTAAATCTCTGAAAATTTAAAGTGATATTAAAGAAGAACTTAGGATATTATTTTATTAACACTTGCAGTGGGACTACCCTTGCACTGCAAGGGTTAACTGCTCAATTTGGTATACGGTTGAAAATAACAAAGCTATACTCACCCAATCCAGAGTTCTTCTCCAAAGTCAAAAGGTTTTTAGGCTATTTCAAATGCTAAATAAATCACAATTGATGCTGCTTCCTGCAAAATCAGCTGGTCAAGTGAGCACTGCTCCTGACATCCTGTTTAAGGGTGGCTCCTTTCCCTTGCAGGGTCCTATGGAGCCACCCTTGTGTGTGCTAGTAAGCTGTGTGTGTCTCCACAAACACACAGGCACAGCTGTGTAAGCGTCCTGCCGACTCCCTGCTTCTCCCACCTTCCTTCTCCCTTCTCCAAGCTAGTAGATGGATGGCTGCTGTCCCTTGTGATCTTGTACCGGACTGAGCTGAGAGAGTAGGAGCTGTTCCAGGGGCGGACCTACCGCCAGTGCGGGCGTGCAGCCGGTGCGGACGCACCGGGTCCTGAGCCTACAGGGGGGCTCAGTATCCATTCAAACACAGCCCCGGGGCAGAGATGGGGGCGGGGGGCCATCGGTGTCTGGCCACTGGTTACCATTGGATCAGTATGCGGCGGGCCCCCCACATCTCTGGGCCGGGAGTGTCCGTTGATCACATTGGTATCCGGCGGCTGGTGGGCCCCCTCATCTCTGCGCCGGGACTGTCAAAAGATCCGACTCTCCTGGCGCAGAGATGAGGGGCCCCGCCGGCCGCAGCTCCTGTAGAGGGAGCAGTGAGAATAAAAAAAAGCCTGCAGGCACTTCAGGGGGCAGCCCTGGGCTTCAGCTGTGAGGACCCAGCAAGCAGCTGCCTGAACACACAGCCTCCCCCAATTGGAAACAGCCTGAGGAGGTGAAGGTAAGATATTAAATAAAATAATTATTTTTTTGTAGCCCAATTGATGGTATTGCTGTGTAAAGTACAGCTGATATTTGTAGTGCTACATAGCAGGTCCCATTCTGCATTGCAGCTGTACTTTATACAGCAATGCCATTGTTCCAACTTTTTTTGTGTGGTTCCTACAGGGGATATGGGTTGGGGGGTTTGTGGGTTGTTTTTTTTTTGGTGTGGGGGGCCCCCCAAAAAATCTTGCACCAGGGCCCTTTGTTCCCTAGGTCCGCCACTGAGCTGTTCAGAAACATGATGACTGTAAGTGTTTGGGCACAAATGAAGACGTACTGTGCTGGGCAATGTATGTTTGCTTGATATAGATTCTTATTTGAAGAACAAAGTTTGAGAGTTCAATACTACTTTAATTCCAAGTTTCACCATCCTTTGCTCTCCTAGTTATGCCGTGTTTGAGGAGATGGAAAAAGCTGATCTATGCAGTTGAGGATTTTACACTGAAGAATGCATGTGGTATGTGAATGATAACATTGCTACTTGATAAATTAATGGTTTTCAAGGCTTTCCACTTTTCTCTTATTAACTGTTCCTTTAACTTTACTGCATCATGAGAGACTTTTAACACTGCGGGATCGAACGTTCCTTTTGGCAGATCACGGTTTCTGTAGGATTATAGTGCTGAGTTGTATGGCCTGGTTTCTACTCTGATATCTTTATGCACTGATAGACTTTGTAGGTTCACAGGTTGCATTATTCTTGGTAAGTGGATGTTCACCTGATGTTGGCTTATCTCTCCAATTTGGTATATATTTTTGTTTGTATGAATCAGAGGCATAGTGAACTTTTTTTTACTTAAAGGAGAACTATGAGATGAGTGATTTCCACTCACCTCATAGTTCTAGCCGACCTGTGACAATGAGACTGTCACAGATGGGCTCAGTAGATCGGGAGGTGAGCGAACACATACCAGGTTCGCTCACCTCTCGATCCTGTCACGGCTCTCTGCCGTGACAGGGGGGGGGCTGGATTCCCCTCTCCCCGCTCCGATCTGCCAGTGCTGACTGGCGGAACGGACGGGGGAGGGGGCGGGTACAGCTGGCTCTGCCTCTAGATAGGCAGAGCCAGCTGTCACTCACGCAGCTGGGCGGATCCCGTCATCTACGTCGGGATCCGCTCCGGCGTCTCAGTATACCGCGAGCTGTAGCTCGCGGTATACTGAGCTTAGGGTAACGGGAGGACGCTAGTTTGTGTCCTCCCGTTACCCTAAGGAGAACTATGGGGAAAAACACTGACCCCATAGTTCTCCTTTAAGTGCCGCACTTTCTGTTTTTATGCTTTGTGAGCCTATTCTGTGCACTGATTTAATCATCAGCAGCTTTAAAGTTTATTTCCACTTTCACAGCCAAATTGGGGTAACACCTATTTCATTTAAATGCGGGTTCAAAATCATTCATCAGAACATTCGATTTTGCTATCACTAAGCTAATTTCAGCCAGAGTAGCTACTTGAATTGAACCCCGGAGGTATTAAACAGATTATTGTGTGCCTGGCACATGCACATTACAATATGTACAATTTTTTCCAAACAAAAATCAAATGCAATCAAATAGAATTTTGTTTGTTCAGATAAGAAACAAGAAAAATGTTCAATTTTGCCTTTTCGACTTTTCTCTTCACTGCAGCTAAAAATGAACGTCAATTAGACCCCAGTAACCCCTAGAAAGTCTAACTAACATTACAAAAACAAAACTTTTTGAAGGCTGGACACTTCAAACACCTATATACAAGTATTAAATGTGTAAATCTCAATATTTCTGGAAAGAGCATATCCTTCAAAACTATAAAGGCCCCTTTTGTACGGTCCAATCAGGAGGGGGATCCATGCACGGATCCCCTGCTGATCGGAACGGATGTCACTGCTATGTCATCCCAGTTTTTCCTCCTTCTTGCGATGGAAGAAAATACTGAAATGACTGGACTTGTGTTGGTCAATGGGGAATTGGATGTAAACAGACTTGAGTCCATTTACATCAGATTACCCCCGATCTTCTTTAACACCTCCTTTAAAGCCCCTTCACATCGGGGAGCCAATGTTAGTCTATGGGCAACTGGATCCAAACTAACGAGCTTCCGTTTGCATCTGGTTACCCCCGGCTCTGGCCAGGTCCGGAAAAACAGACGGATCAGAGTTCCATTTCACCAGACCTGATTCTGCTGGATCGGGAGTAATCTGATGTAAATCAGCAGGATCAGGTCTGGTGAAACAGAAACAGAAATCCGTTTGTTTTTCTGGACCTACCCAGAGCCGGGGGTAAGCGGATGTAAACGGACGCTCGTTCATTTAAATCCAGCTGCCCATAGACTAACATCGGGCTTCCGATCAGGTCCGACTGTGTAAAGGGGATTGCAAGGAGGTGTTAAAGAAAAAAGAAAACATTTGAGAAGGGTGGAGGGTTTGTAGTAACAGCTTAAAATTTTGTGTCAAAAAGTAAAAACTATGCAATCAGTGGTGGAACTACCAGGGTCGCAGAGGTTGCAGCTGCGACCGGGCCCTGGAGTTCTGCCACTTAGAAGGGGCCAAGGACAAGAGGACGGGCCCCTAGTAACCACTGATTAGCAGGATATTTAATATCCCGGTAACCGCTAATATCTCTTCCTCCTGTCCTGGGCCCTTCGTGCTTCACGCTGCTCCCCTCACCTGGGCGCTGCGTGAAGTATGATCGAGCCAGGGCAGCAGCCAATGAGTGGACAGTGGGGATATTCCCGCCCCCTCATCACACAGAACGGCTGCCGACCATAGAGCTGCCTGTGTGCTATGTCACTATTTACGCCTCTGTATGCAATGTTGTTGCATTGGAAGATATCTAGTAGTAAAAACAATGCTTACACTTCTAGCTTAGTATGTCATACAGGGAAAATCTACCAGTTGTGTTTGGCAGCTCTGGATAAGTTATGCAACACATGATATCTGAAATATAAATGTTTTCATTATTTGAACAAATGATCTGTTTATTGATGACTTGACATGTGAAGAACAGACAGAGAATGTATCTTAAATCTGGGGGAGCCTCAGGTCTCTGACACTAGACATCAATGATAAGTATGCATGTGATTTTGATGTGGCAGTGTACGCCTCATTCCTTCAAACGTTGTTACACAGCGCTCTACATAATTCTGTCTTTAATAATCGTATTTCCACAGCGTTCATAACCAAAGTCTATAATCATAACCACAGACTGTCTTTCATCTATAACTGGCAGCATGTCAGCTTCACTGTAAGAAGCGTTAGTTAATGAAATTTATCACAGTGAATATTAGCTTTGAAATGGACCTTGTTTTATAATAACATTTAAAACAAATGTAAACGAGATTCCTTTCTAACATAATATAATTACATAGATGACTAGGGTTGCTTGCTTTGTCTGATGCATGTTTTTTTTGCACTTTCCTGTGTAGTAGTGCATTTTGGAGCAATTATATTTGTGTAGTCTGAAACTGCCTACATGGCCCAATTCCGTATCTAACAACTGTACAAGGTTTAGGCTTTGTCCGTTTTTCACAGGAGGCAATTATAAATTCTTCTAATTGTTGAAAGCTGTCATTTTCACAGGCTCAGCCTTTTTAATATGTTGTAGCTGCATTCTAAAGCTGGCCATACACTGGTATGTCTTCGTACTAACGTTCATTGAAAAATCTCATCAGAACATTCGATAAGAGACTTGTTTTTAAAAATGTCTTTGATTTTAACATTTGTTTTTGGGATGAATAGAGTTTCTCAAATGAAAGCCACATTCACTGTTTTTTTTTGTTTATTCAAGACATTTTTTACACTGCTACTTTGCTTTTTTGTTTGTTTATATGTTTGCAATTGATCATCGGTTTGACCCTGAAAATTAATTTACCGTTCTGAAAATGAATTTTCTAGGAACAAAATGCTACAGGTGTATGGCCAGCTTTACTGAGCAAACATTACTTCTGTTATTTGGTCAAGGCAGCCATCAAGGACGGTAGATGTCTCACCACTCCTCATTCTCAGTAAGCCATCTGCCATTCTATCACCAGCTTTAGAAGGGAAGGGTTAACATTTTACATGACCAGCACGCCAGGAACTCTTGCCTCTCTACCAGTTTTATTGGAGCTTTGTAAAAACTGGATTCAGCATCCAGCCATGAGGGGAGATGGCCTCTGCACTCCAAGGCAAAAACACTGGTGAAGTCTTAACACAGCCTAGATATTACTACTACAATTATTTTTTATGTCAGGTTCAAATGAGCCTAACCTTAGAAACCATGTTTATCTGTGTACCCTGCCGCTGCTCAAAGCTGAACTCTAGGAAGATATAAAAGACACAGATCAATGCAGTTCTGTAATCACGAATACATCATTACATGTATAAATGCAGGCAGTTTAGGTACCTTTCCCCCCCCCCCTTTTTTTTTTAAACCCTTTTCCCTTTTATTGGCCTCCTGCAGTCTCTATACAGCAGATTCTAGTGTGAGAAAACAAAGCTGTACAAGAAGCCAATCAGTTAATGTGCTCACACAAAGCATGCCAATAGGAGATGAAAGCACTACTTACTGCTGCTTCTCCTTTCACTGGCTAGTCACAGGCAGGGGTGGGTCCAGGTCAACAAGGGCTCAGAGGAAGTTGGTTGAATGATGCTGGTCTCCAAGCTGAGGACATCTAGTGGCAAAAAAGTACTGCATTTGAAAGCTGTGAAATTAAGGTGAATATTGCAGCAAGAGCAGGTTTTGCTATTTCATTTTTTTAGTGGACTCGTCTTATTTTTGTCTGGAGTTCTGCTTTAACCTAAATGACTAGCAAAACCTCTGGGATATTTACTGTTTAGCAGGTATGGGCCATTATTTTATGGACAAAGCTGTAGCATGGACCAAGATGTATGTATTAGCAGATGCAAGGATTGGTGAACTCTGCTTACACAGCCCATATGTTCAGACCCTAACCCATACCATGGCTATGTGCCGCTACAGGAACCATAGGACGCCTGGAGGAAGCCCACAGCATATGTATTCAAGAGGTCTTTGTTTCCATTTATGTTAATGATATCTGTAAAATATCTTTTTTTTTCAGCTTGGCGGTGGATTGGTTTAACGGTACTTTGAGTTGGTGAAAGCAGTACAAATCTTATTTTAGTAAAGTGCTAAATTGTGGAATGAAAGACTTTGTAAAAGCCAATTCCAGCAGAGTTTATTCTAAGTCTTTGTTTGAAAGCAAACAACTTCCAGAATCTGTGTTATAATTAGAAATAGTAACAGTTGCATAATTAACATTACTGATTTGATGCCAAGGATGGTGTGCAAAGGAATCAAATTATAGATGTATAACACAAATTCCCATCTGCTCCACACACCGACTTATACAGCAGTTTCTCTTCCTTTTACTTGAACTTGTGTTTTGCATACAGAAAAACATTTTGTGGTTAAACAATGTTACTTTACATAATACATAACACTGCACCACCATAAAGATAAAATGCAATGCAGCTACTCACGCATTAGAAAATAATGAAATATATTTTACGTACAGCTGGCATAGGTAACTGAAGCTGTCTTGATATTGGCTTCTTGAAATCCTCTGAGATTAACTCATTAGCGTGTCGCTGCTCATTTGTTGTCCATTTGCAAGCTTAGGTCTAGACCAGGCTGTTTAAACATGGGGCACTTGCACACCAAGCCGGTCTGTAGTGGTGCATAGAACAGATACTTGATAATATGCGTTCATGTGAGTGAGCTGCCAACGCACCAGAGCTGCATCATTTTTGGTAATGTAGAATACGGCAATGCAAGGTAATGCACTACCATACGTTGTGGTGCACTGCAATGCTGGGGGTTCCATTAGTGCATTAGGATGCCACTAAAAATGAATGCCAATGCAATGCACTAGCATGTGTATGGGGTGTTATTATTATTTTTATTATGATACAGGACTTATATAGCACCAACAGTTTGCGCAGCGCTTATCGTGCATTACTCCAAATAGAAGGTCTGCTTTTATGCTAGCCTCGCCACCACCAACTGAAATTGTTTTTTAGAAGCCATTTGTCAACAAACCATTCCCAAAATATTTTTAAAATAACACTGACTTGGTTTCTGTGGTGCAGGAGACAATTTCATGCCTCCTGGCAGAGCTTGATGCTTGAAATCCCACTAAAATGTGCTCCTGCAAAGGGATGGACTGCAATTTCTTAGGATTCCAAGTCCCCAACTTTGCCTGGAGGCATGTTGACATAACCTGCGCCTCCCAAAACCATTGGAGTCCAGAGTCAAGGTAAGTATTGTAGGGATGCATTTTCCCAGCCCCTGCTTTCTGCACAATCATTTATGTTTAGTCAGATCTCTTTTGGAACATGGTGTTGTAGGCATTTTTTTGTCTGTACCTGCCACTCACTGTTGGGGGGGGGGGGGTTCCGAGTCCTAGGTTGGAGCAGGGAGGGAGTCCTACCTGTCTGGTCAACTGGTCAACCCCTGGTGAGTTTGTCATTGTTGGGTTGGATAGGCTTTGACAAAACTGGTTGAGAAGGTCAGCTGGTTGATCCTTCAGCCTTCTAATTTGGATAGAAAGGTCCTAAGATAGCCCTCCCCCCTTGGGACAAGTGTCTTAGAGTTTTTCCCCTACTGGACAATGGATGGCTGAGAAGAAAAGCTTGTGTTCCTGATTTAAGGCCCCAGGACTTAAGCCCAGGCCTAAAGGGTGTTGCCCTTCTGCGGGAAGGCTGTGTGCCTGGAGGCCATGCTAGACTAACCTGATCAACGTTAGAGTCACAGCTGGAATGGAGAAACACTAGAACCTCCAGTTTTGTAGATGCTATGCTCCAGAAGAAGTGATATTCCTGAATGCTGAGTCCCAACCAGCAACTTCTAGTCTGAAAAACTGTCAAGTTTTGGGGTATGCCATCTTCCCCTGTCCTAACAATCTCCTATGAAGATTATGATTAATCAGTTAAGCCAAATTCAAGTTTGGACCTGCACTTCTTCATCTACAGGATGTTTTAGTGTAATGTACCCTTGGGACTAGGTGATTCTAGGTGAGAGTCTCCTTATCTTTATGAGGTATTTCTGTGTGGTGGTGCTAAAGATTTACAAACTCAGGCACATTGCCTTTTATTGATCAATGTCTTTTTAAAGCCAGGGGGCTGACAAAAAAAGCAAACATTCAATTTTCTGTGGAAAGTCCATTCACTATACAATGGGATCCTTAAGATAATGCTAAACACAACAAAAGCATCAAGGAAATTTTGCAAATGGCAACATCAATATTGGCTAAGATCACTCTGCTCATAATTAGAAGTGAGGACAAATGTCAACAGGGACTCCTGTAAAAAAAAAAAAAAAACCCGAGAAGGTTCAAGCCTTCCCTGCTTTGTCCAGATCCAAACAAAAAGAAAAGTTTTGGCTGGAATTGAACTTTAAAGTGGCTCTTATTACCTGCTATTTGGACTGTTGGTTCACAGTTTGCAAAGCCAATAATTGGACTGGATGTTCTAAAGTCCGATTCTTAAAGTCAAGCATAGACAGGTTATTTTGCAGCTTACAGAGAAGAGAAATTATTGTTTTATTTCTGCTACAGCACTTACACAACCACCTATTATACATTATAGGCTGTAACCTGCTATACCGACTTCAATAAGCAACAATATAATGAAACATCCCACACCCCATCTTAAATATTCCATTCACATTATACGACTTTTATAATAAAGGAAAATGTTTGCAGCAACTTCCTATGATTTTAAATATTGAACATGCCCATTTCCTGCCGCTCGCGTTTGCCACGCTGATGTGAACGCCTATATTTTTTTTTTCTGTCATTGCGGGCTCTTAACTTGGGCCACTACTGTGCGCAAAGCTCTTTAGTTACAGCACTGCAGGTAAGATCAATTCCGTTCTGCACAAACCTGTAGGTGGCTGACTGTGTCTCAGCACAGAGCTGCAAATGGCAGCATTTTAGGTCAGCACTACCCTGTGAGCGGTAACATTTCCAGTCTTCTCAGAACTATTAAAGATGGTTGTTTAATGCAGCTGCAAAGACTGAAACCATTTCTAACTAAGCATGTAATTTAGTGAAGGTTAATGCAGAAGAACACAGCAAAGAAAAGTACATTGCATGAAGCAATTATTTCTCACTGCCAGCCCCTGTGATCATTAGTTTGTCTCCGTGTGCAGTGGAACAAAAGTTGCATGTGGAAAGGAAGCATTTGCACCCAAACAAAGCATCTTCAGTTGATTAGAGTTTACTTTTTTAACCCTATGTCTTAAATCTGGACTGCCGCTGTTCTATCACAGTTTGTGACTGCGTAAAAATGTGTGACTGGTCACGTGGTCGCACATTTTAACGTAATCCCGCCCAGTTTTTCGGCGGTGGAATATGTGACCGGCAATAGGTGAATAATTCCAGCTGTTCCAGGGCAGATCGGCATCGCAGATCCTATGTGCAGGAGAACTGAACTGCCCTGAAACAGCTGATTGGTCCTGAAATGTCACTTCTATCCGACTTTGTGACTGAGATCTCACATTCCACAAAGTCAGATAGAAGTGACATTTCAGGACCGATCAGCTGTTTCAGGGCAGATCAGTTCTCCTGCACATATGATCTATGATGCCGATCTGCCCTGGAACAGCTGAGAAAGCGCTTGAATTCATCACCTTTTGCTGGTCACATATTCCACCGCCGAAAAAGTGGGCGGGATTACGTTAAAATGTGTGACCGGTCACACATTCCAACCAAGTAACAAATCTTTGATAGAACACCGCCAGCAGCTAAACATGTAGATGAAATGCATATATGAAAGCTGTTCTAACTTGTCAAAGAGTTTGTATTTCTGTCCATTCATTCCTGAGTGATTGGAGACCTTACTTTTCTCTACTGCAGTAAAAGTGGACCTTTACCCCCATTCACTAAAAATCATCCCAGCATGCAGCTTTGCATGCTGATATGAAATCATCTTGCATTCATTAGTTGAACAAACATACTTTTCTTTTACTTACCATTATTGTTTTTCCACTTCCTGGTCCTCTTGGGCATTAGTAATGCAGCCTGTGCCCAAGTGTTGCCTCCTGGGAAGGCTACATCAGCAGAGCATTGCTGGGAAACCTCATCTGTAATCTCACGAGATCTCAGGGAAAGGCATTTTCCTCCCTTGAGATGATGTGCATGGTCACATGTCCTAATCACAATGTTAAGGGAGATGGATCAATCTGCCCTTAGTTAAAATGGCCACCATTAGAAGAATGGGGAGGAAAAGAAAAATTAGATATGTAAAGAATAAAAGTCGGCAATTATCTATAAGTATCTGTTTGTAGATTGGCACCACAAAACATTTCTAAAGTTCTCTTTGTTGCCATTTCAAAGATATGGGTAATGTGCCTCTTTACTTTAGTAATACAACTAGGTCTCGGCCCCTAGCCTGTGACTGCACAGGGAAGGAGAAGCAGCAGGCTGATGAGATTGTATCCTTGCCACTCTGCTCTCTCTTCCTATCTATGTGTCCCTTTGGCTGGGGGGGGGGGCATGCTCCTGGTCTAAGTAACTGGAGACTAAATGTCCCATCATGCATTGTGCTACCGTTCTACCACATATTCATGCAGTCTCCTTGATGATGTGGGGACACTGATAGGCGTAGGCAGTGTGTCAGTCAATCGGTATACTGAGGAGGATGATACAGAGGTGGGTATTTTGCATGTTGAACTGCATGTGCATGCGGATGCAGGCAGTGTCATGGCGCATGAATGCAATCCCCAGAGCAGACCTGGGCATTCTTTGGCCCCTAGCCATGTCTGGCTCTTGGTCTGTGGCAGTCTTGCCCACAGTCCACTTGTTGAGCGTTCGCTGACCTGCGCTCATTTATGGCCGGTTGACAGTGGATGCACTGGCCTCCAAGGCCGGTGCATCCACTGCAAGCATAGCCCAGCACAGGTCGGTGATCTGTCCATGGCCAGACCGCGATTCCTCTTCAGTCCTTGGCTGCTAGGACCGCTGGCATCCTGGCAGCCAATTATATCACCGGTCCTGATATCACAGATCGGTCCATGTCCAGACCGCTATTCCTCTTCAGTCCTTGGCTGCTAGGACCGCTGGCATCCTTGCAACCAATGATATCACAGGTCCTGCTCTTCAGTCAATGGTTGTTAGAACCACTGAGAGGAGGACGTCCAGCATCAACCTCCCCCAGCCTGCCTGGCCCTCCCCTTCCATTCATTGGATTTTAGATCTTTCAATTGTGGAGGCTCAAAAAGCAATGTACAGCACCCCGCCAGCCCCTCTGACCAGTCTAATTCAGCCCACATTGTATAGAGAATCACAGAGACACTGGATCTACAAAATTATAATAAAAAAGGAATGTTTTCATTTAAAAACATCATCAGCATGTTGATGAGGGGGTAGAGGAGCGGCCAGGGAGGGCACAATATAAGCAGATTACATTTCTGCTTTAACATAATTAAAAATGTACAAAAAAATCCTAGTTCTCCTCCTGCATCCTCCTATTGGCTGACGGCATAAGTGCAATGTGGGGAATCTCTGCAGGGAGATAAATTTATTGAGCATAAAACATGAACCGTAAGACTGTGACAAACAGCACATAAAAATGTTTAAAACCCTCTAAATGTGTCATTTTCATTGTTTATTGCTTATTTATTTGTAAAAAGCCGAGCCGTATACATGACATTTACAAGTGAGGGAATATTAGCGCTGTGTTTTGTGGTACGCCGTGCAGAATGGCTGGAGGTGATGTATCTGATCTTTGTGAGATCAGCCAGGGATATTGCCATGCTCTGGGGTTTCAGGTCTATGTATGCATTGCACAAAGCAAGGGAAAAAACAAGCATGTTCCATGTTTTAACATGAATATTTGACATTTTTCCATTAACATTATAGAGGCAAAGTGTGCAAAGCAACAGGAGACACTGGGGTTGTGTAAAATACTAATGGCTTTTAACAAAACTATGCTGCTGCTATAATATAAGCACCATGTAACCATATACTGTATATAATAATAAAAAAAACATAAAGTCTTAAAGCTGAACGCCAGGTAAACGGCTAAATAAATAAATGAAATCCACATATAAGGAGCTGTTTTACCTGCAAATTATTTGTATTGCGGTCCATCCAGTTCTTAGATTCAGCACAGCCTTGTTTGGCCAGGGAGACCTTAATCTTTGGAGTTCAGTAATATGTTTAGGTCATCTCCTTGCCCCAGTCTGTGACTGAACAGTGAAAGTAAAAGGAGAAGACTGATGAGCTAATCTCTCTGCTCTCTCTTCCTGATGGTATGTCACTTGCCAACTGGGGTGCAGATGTTTATAAAGAACACCAAATGAAAGCTCTATTTGTCTCAAACAATGAAATACAATTCATTTGGGTTCAGTGTTGCATGAGCGAGTAATTGTCAATCAATCTATCAAAGGACTAAAAACTGAAAAACGGCCTGGAAAGCATGGAGGTGTAACATGCTGGTATTGTGGTGGTTAAAAAGACATCTTAAAAGAGAACTATGGGGTAAGTGTTTTTCCCCATAGTTCCTTAGGGTCACAGGATGACATATACTAACCTCCTCCCGTGACCCAAAGCTCAGTATATTGTGGTCTATTGCCCACTATATAAGGAGAGCGCCGCAGCCGTTACTGTTGCGATCCACCCAGCTGCATGAGTGACAGCTAGCTCTGCCTTTCTAGAGGCAGAGCCAGCTGTGCCTGCCCCGTCTGTTCGTTCCTCCACTCAGCGTTGGAGAGGGGAGGGGGGAATCCCTGTGGGCAGCCGTGAGACTGACAGTCACTGCTCACTGCAGGGAGACGATTGGGAAATGAACAGTTTGGTGCATGTTTTTGCTCACTTCCCAATCAAAATGAGCCGACCTGTGACAGCTTCTTTGTCACAGGTCGGCTCTATCTATGAGGATGAATGGAAATCACTCACCTCATAGATCTCCTTTAACCACTGTTCTTTTACAACGGCCGGCCGGGAGCTCTCTAGATCTGAGCGGGTGTCTTTAGATGTCCGCTCAAATATGCAGATATTTGAAAACAGCCAGCGATTCCCGTTAATATACAAGCGATCCGCCGGCTATAGAGTCGGGGGATCGCTTGTATGAGGTCCCGGGATGTGCGCCCCCCCCCTCCCCGGCTCCACCCCCTCCCCCGCTGTCTGAGAAGCTCATTTTTCAGCAAATAAAAAGGTAAGCAGCAAGTTTTTAAATATTCTTTAAATATTATGTGACGTGAATGGGAACAAGTAACAGATACATAATAGGTGTTATCCCAGCTTGGAAATGCATTCATGAATACAGAGCTACAGTATGTTAATGCAAGTCTTTTTTTTTATCTGCCTGGAGTTCAGTTTTAAAGGAAACCTGTACTGGGAAAATACAGTATATAGGCTGATTTGATGAATGCCCCTTTGGAAAATGCTAGTTGCTTGGCTGCTTTATTTTTGTGAAGGCCCTATAACATTCTGAGTCACTCACCCAGAATAAGAATGTAGATCAGGAATTCTGACTTTCCTCTGTCTTCCCTTGCTGTATGCTTATCCCAGGTCATTGACACAATAGATTGAGGCCAGAATTAACAGAATACATATGTTAGGAGAGGATTCCCTTTTGGGCTTGCGTTACCATTGTAGTTGGGCCTCCTCTGCATTGCAAGGGTTAAAAGCTTGTTTTGTCTGGGGCATAATGAATAAGACAAATTATTTACCTTATTTCTCGCTCCCCCAGCTGACAATACTCTCCACCGTTCTCTGCCGCTCCCAGAATGTGGGAGGGCCTTTGGGGTCCTAATGTACAATGCTTAATTGTGCTTAATTGGGTAAATAAATGCTTAATTGGGTTGAATGGGGGTATTTTATCTCTGCCTAAACTTTTCCTTTACGTGATGGTCCTGCTGAACTAGAGAATGTCGAAAGGAAATGATTCCCCGACACAAAGAGAGCATGGTTACATATATATTTCTTTGCAGTCCTGTTGGTTTGTGTGGGTATTATTTATTAGGATGTCAATCAAAGGTCTGTTTTACAAAGCAGATTGCTTGAAAAGTGAACCCTAGGTAACCATTCATGAATGAACTATGTGGGCTTATGAAGGTCTGCATGATATAAAATTGATAGAAACAAATGTATTAGCCAGTGCCGGTTTACAGGATGCAGGACAATGTCTCCAGAGGATTCATATTGATGAAAGGTCTGCACAAATCTCACATGTCATCTGAAAGGAACTTATGAGGTTTGGGGTGTATTTATCCATACAAATGTACTGCCATGTCCACCGATAGACTTTTTCTCTAGAAGCTCAGAGTGGTCAATTCTTCATAGAGAGAAAACTAAATAGATTCTGATTAGAAGATAAGTAAATCAATAGAGGCCTGCTTTGAATGATATCAGGCACCTGAGTGAGCGTTATCTTAACAGGGCTTCTTACGGGTAGGCACAGTATATTCACAGATACTTCTTGTTAAAACAGTGAATGCCATTCGCTTCCATCTGCTAGAACTCAAAGAAACCTGAGCTCCAGGCAGTCAGCTAAATACACAGTTAAAACATAGGAACAGTTACAAAGAGAATGATAGAACCATTTGGCATTTCCTACATTTCTGTATTAATATTTTCCTTAAGTTCAACCTGATCACAATTCTAGACAAATGCAATCTACGTTGCATGTAAACTAATAACAATACATAGATATTATTTTGATGAAATGTTTCAAGGTCCTAGCACACTTACCAGCAAGGCAGCAAAAAGAAAATCAACACTGTTTTAACAGTTAATTTTTATTGAAAACTGAGGTTTTAGCTGCATGCATTTGCAAATATACATGGAAGCCACACTGCCTCGTCAGGGCTCCTCTGTGAAGTGTGCTCCCTTATTCTAGTCTAAAGCTGGCCAGACACCTATAGATTATCTGCAGATTTTCTATGGTCAGATGGAAAAAGTGCAACAGATTCCACCATCTATGCCACTCGGCCAAGCTTCACTATCTTGCTAGTCGGCCCCGCTGGCTCTCAAAATGCCTGCATCCAATCAGATAGTTCAGGTATTTTGAGAGTCAGCAGGGTCAACTATCAGGATACTGAAGCTTAGCCCAGTATGAGTTTCCTCCATCCACACAGTTTAGCATAGATGGAGGAATCTGTTGCACTTTTTCCATCTGACTATAGAAAATCTGCAGGCAATCTATAGGTGTATTGCCTGCTTAACAGAGCTCTTATCTTGAGACATGTAGCAATGAAAAGATTAAGGGCAGGAACACCTGGAGGTAGCCCATTCCCACTTAAAGGTGCAAAGACACACCAGAAGCCCAGCCCAGCACAATGGCAGCGAAAGACCTCCGTTGTGTCTCTGCACTAGATCCAGCAAGCAAAACAGAAATGGCAACCTCTCTAATTAATTTATCTCTAACTTTTGAACACAATGGTGTTAACTGTCTTGACATGATACAAGGAAAATTGCCTTGTCTGTGCATTGGGACTTTGCCCAGTGTGAGCCAACACATTTGATGTAAATGGTCCCTTAATGGTCTACGAGGGCTTGTTCGCACCATGTCCATTGAGCTACGTTTTTTTTCTGCACAACACTGCACATGTATGGTGTGAGCAGGGCAGATAGAAATGCAGTTACATGTACGGTGGTGTGCAGGAAAAAAACAGCTCAATGGACATGGTGTGAACAAGCAATAAGTCAGTAGATCTACAGTAAGCTGTACCTGCTAAATTCAGGACATCCAGCTCAATTCTGATCTAGATTCCAGTACAATCTGTAAAGGGACAAATCACACTTTGAGCTGCATTATGATTCATTGTGAACGGCACCCCAAAGCGCTAAAGCAACACAGCTTTCATTTCACAACTATATTCATATTGTGAAAATTAGTAAAGAACCAGCACAAAAATAGAATTACTTGGAGATTTCCATTTTGAAACCAATTGTATCATGATTCCTTTATTTAGACCCTATATAAATAAAGCCCCATCCACCTTTCCCCCACCAATTTATTAAAAACCTGACACATTTGGCCTATGTTTTCCCCAGCAACACTGCTCTCCCACTTACTAACTGGTCAATCTCATCCAGGCTGTATGGCTAGAAAACATACCAATGTTATTGTGTAACTGTTCCAGCTTTTGAATATATTTCTCTTTAGGGATCGAGGTTTATTTCAATATTTCAGTTCCTGATAAATTATGGGGTTGATTTGGTAACATAGTAGGGCATGTTCACTTGCTTTTTGTTTTAGCATTTCCCTTGCACATATTCTTTGCACTTAGCTTCACCTCATTCACTAAGCTAAGTGAATATTAATTTTACGTAGTGAAATCACTGCTGCCTCAAGTGAGACGGGTTTATTTCATTCACCTATGCAGCAGTGAATCACTACTAATTTGGCTGGTCCGAATACACAAATCACTTCCATGTGCAAAACACATCAGGGTTTCCACATTGATGTTTGTCTGTTTGTGCTTATTGTATAATAATAATAATGTTAATAAGCCTATGATAGAGCAGACAAGTATTGCGGACCGTTTTTGTTGTATGTTTGCTTTGGAAATTCACTTTGCAAAGTCAATGTGCACTACTCTTTTACTAAATCAACACAAATGTATATTTCCTTTATTTCTAAATTATGGCTGATAGATGTCCCGGCTCATAATCAGTCAGAGTTGGAATGCCAAGCACACGACATTGGGGAATGTAGCCTGCACACTAACCCAGCTTATTGCAGAAGCCATTAAATCTGTTATTCCAACTTCTTATGGACCATAGGGATGGTAATTCCAACCATCTTGGAACCATTGGGACTGTGATTCCAACCTCTTGTAGACCATAGGGACTGTGATGGCAATCTCCTGTGGACCATACAGACTTACAGGGTTATTCACAAAAGGGTGAAGAGTTTGGAGAAGGCAGGGGAAGTGAACAATCTAGGACACAAAGCTGATTTGGAAAAATTCTCCAATTCAGCTCACTTTCCAGTTCAGCTATGTTGTTCTAGATTGTTCACTTCTCCTGCCTTCTCCAAACTCTTCCCCCTTTTGTGAATAACCCTGTTGGATACCAACCTCTTGTGGATCATAGGGACTGTGATTCCAACCTCTTGTAGACCATAGGGTCTGTGATTCCAATATCCTGTGTACCATCGGGACTGTGATTCTAAAAAATTGTAGACCATAGGGACTGTGATTCCACCTCCTGTGTACCATAGGAACTGTAATTCCAGCCTCCTGTGGACCATAGGGACTGTGATTTCAACCTCCTGTGGGCATTTTTTTATCCTTCCATTCAATATCCATGCAAAAATATAATATTTGGCTGGAAATTTGTCCATTATCCATATGCAGCTAATTAAGTCTAAAATAACCTTGTTTCACCAGTCCAGACTATGATGATCTTATGGGGACTGTTTACAGCTCAAAACTGCTAAGTATTTAAAGTTTTCCACTTTAAATACTGTACAAGGGCTGTCCGATTACTGTACTCTACTCAGTAACTCGGCAGAATAAAATGATGATTTGTACTGGAAAAACACAACATTTTTGGTGAAAGATTACTGATAAAAGGAGTCTGATGGAAGGCATATTATATGGTATAAAACAAAATCTCTAACCCTTGCCTTTCTTGACTAGTTTCTAGGGAAACTGCACTGCATTATCAGCGAGTACACATTTTGACTTATCTTTGTAACATTTGCTGGAAAGTAATTTTTCCAGTAACTCTCACATGTTTTACTGTGAAAGGTCTGAGGGATAAAACACATAAGGAAAGACTTCAGAAACGTACTGTATATGCAGTTTTACGGTCTTGAGGAAAGAATGGGAAAACAGGGGGGAACAGGACTGACTCCTTTAACCTCCCTGGCGGTATTCTCGAGTGTAACTCAGGGTTACTTTCCATACCATAAGCGGTAACCCCGAGCTACACTCGGGAATGCTGCATAGCATTTACTTACCTTGTCCCTCGAGCCGCGTTGTGTTCTCCGGCCGATGCCGACATCTGTCTTCCGGATTCCATCCCTTGCGAGCGTACGAGTCGCAGGGGGGGCCGAACCGGCGGGATATTCAAAAAAGAAAAAAAAACGACAAAAAAGAAAAAAAAATAGACCGAAAAATGACATGGAAAAAAAATCATACCGCCGTGGAGGTTAAATACATTAAAGGTGTGAATAAGGCTCCGGAGGGCAATATTTTCAATATGAAACTAATATCAAGAAAACGGGGACATGACCTCAAATTAGTAAGAGGAAAGCTCTAAACTGACCTTAGAAAGTGTTATTTTAGTGAAAGAGGAGTTGGTGCGTGGGACCGACTCCCAGAAGAGCTAGTGAGTCAGTCAACTGTAAATGAATTTAAATATGCTTGGGACAAACATAGATCTTGAATCAGACAAAACAAAAGGGGGGCAGACTCGATGGACCCCATGGACTTTTTCTCCCATCATTCTTCCATGTTTCTATACAGTATTTCATATACCAATTTTAAGCCCTGATGAAGGGGATTTGTTTGGCCCCTGAAACATGATAGTTGGCTGTTGCAGTTTTGTGGAAACAGTAAAAGACTTTGGACTCCTAAGATGTGGTTTTGCTGCACTTATTGGATCTATCACAAGTGAAATAAAAACCTGATAGGGTTGATACCCCCACTCAATCTAAAACTAAAAAAAAGTTCAACAAAAAACAAGAGTTAAAGTAAGATGGCGCTATCTCCCCATCCTACTTGGGCTGCTCAGAAACACCCCTGGTCAGCCAAGGCTCCTGTCCACCCGTAGACCGCAAGATAAAATTAAGAAAGGAGTCACACAGTAACAAGTCCTTGCAAATATTTATTTTACAGCAAAAAAACAAAAACAACTCTGGGCAATCATGCACATAAAATAAACATTTGCAAGTACCTGTTGCTGTGTTCTGGCTTTCTGAGTTTAAAAAAAAAAAAAATTCAGTGATGTAACATGCTTTAAAAATATTATTTATGAAGAAAGGTTAATAAAATATTGAGACCCCAAAGTAACCTAGGGACCCCCAAAGAAGATGATGAAGCAGATATCTACTTCACCAGCTTCTTCCCGGCTTCTGTAGCCAGGAATGAAAGCTGAATGCGGAAGTGATGTATTAAACATCACTTCCTGCTTTCTGACCTCCCTCTGATCTCCTGTGACAGAGCCACTGTGCCAGGTGCAGGCCGAGACCAGCGGCAGGGGGTGCAAACCCTCACAAAATACAAGCGATCGGGCGCTTGTATTTAAATAACCATCGCTGGCTGTTTACATTTTAGGCAGTTTTCCCACTCATTGCGCGTGCTGGGTGGTGTGCACAAGTGGGGGCGGGGAAGGACGTTTTAGGATGCCCACCCGCAAATACAAGGCTCCCGTCCGGTCGTCTTTGAATGCCCAGGGGACGGGAAGCAGTTAAAGTGACACTAAACTCAGGAGTTAAATCTTAAAAATGCATTCAAGTACCTTAACTATTAACAAAAATGTATCTTATTTGTGTATCAGTCCATAATACCCAAGGTCTGTACGCTGCATGGAGTGCAGGTTTGTATTATTTGTGTATCACTCGGCTGTAAATCTTCAAATCATCTACAAATTGGTGCTGACATTGTCCTTCCTTCTGGAGGGTGGCTACTTTTCCCATGGTCCCTGTGTGTGTTGAAAAGTAGTCACCGCACCAAGCTCACTCCTGTGATGGACTACAATCCTAATACAAATTAGGAAGCTAAACATGAGATTGTAGTCCATCGCGGAAGTGAGCTTGTAGCGGTGGCTACTTTACAACACACACAGGGACCATGGGGAACAAAAGTAGCCACCCTCCAGAAGGAAGGACAATGTCAGCAATAACTCAGAGATGATTTGAGGATCTACAGTCGAGTGATACACAAATAAGATACATTTTTGTTAATAGTTAAGATACTTGAATGCATTTTGAGATTTAACTCCTGAGTTTAGTGTCACTTTAACTTGAAATAACTCAAATGTCATCACTGAATACCATAGCCCTTGGGAAGCTTAAAATGTAACTTTTATTGAGTCTAGAAATATCATCACCAAAGACTCTCTCAGATCATTACCACAGTATTGTAGCAATCTATTAATTAGTGGAGATAGGGAGTTTGGATAGATATAAAGATATATTAACACTCATATGGTCATAAAGTCTGCCTCAAATAATGGACAGATTTAATGAGGATATTGAGATCAAAGGAAAGGATTCCTGTGTAAAAGATGAAGAGCGGAGAAGAAGCAGACCACTGACCTGGTCTGCGTAGATTGTTTATTCGTTTAAAAAAAAAAAAAAATTAAACAAAAATGTTTTCTTTGCAAAATAGCCAGAGCAGAGCATTAAAGCCTAACTCCAGCCCATCATTTTTGTTTTAGTTGTGTATTATTAGTTTTTTCTCAACCAGGGTGCTGTGGTACCCTGGGGGGCCTTCTGGCTTCCTTAGGAGTGCCTCACATTTTGTGATGGTAGGACTCTGATGTGAAGGGGGAATTCTGATGTGAAAGGGGGGGGCTCTGATGTGAAAGTAGGACTCTGATTTGAAAGTGGGCTCTCATGTGAAATAGGGACTCTTATGTGAAAGGGGGGTGGGGGGGCTCTGAAAAGAAAGAGGGATTCCAATATGAAGAGGGAACTCTGATGTAAAAGGGAAACTCTGATATGAAAGGACGAGGCTCTGATGTAAAGAGAGGCTCATGTGAAGAGGTGGCTTCTGATATGAAGAGGGCTTCTGATATACAAGAACCCTGGTGTGAAAGGGGGGTTCTGATGTGAAGTGTGTCTTCTGATTTAAAGCGGGACTTTAGTGTCAAGGGAAACCCCACTTTTTTTCTGTGTCTTTGCATAGGATTACCCCTTAAAATCCATTACATTTTAGATGGTGGTGCCTTGAGATTTTGCATACTTTAGATGTGTGTAAAGACTAAAAAAGATTGAGAAACACTGTAATAGAGTGAGGAAGAGTACACATTACTCTTAGGTTTTTATTTCTTTGCAACCCTATTTTTTTCAACTGTCCTTGTGACACCCAAACAAGACATTGGGGATAAGATTGTCACCAGGACAGGAAACTATAGAGAGCAATACTAACGTCACACATTTTTTTTCTTGTTGTGGATTTGGTGGACAATGTAGGGATTTGTAGGTACCCATTGGAGAGATTTCCTATCACTTCTCTTCTCATTCAAATCTCCCCAACAGAGACAAAAAAGACAATAAATAAACCTGCAAAGGCTCCAAACACTTCCCATTCTATCTATAACAAAATAAAAAATGTTGGCTTGAGTTGGGCTTTAATTAAATTATAATATAATAAATATATTAAATTATAATGTTATTGACAACAATCCTTGTCCTAGGACAGTAGCTGTCAGTATGTTGAGCAAGCCGATATCCTGAGTGTTCTGTCTCAATCACCGATTTATGTATTTGAACATACCTCCTGAGACTAGTCTGTACAGATAGTATGACAACTTACTGAGCTGATGGTATCTACAGCAGGGACATATGTACTGCATGGCAAACAAGGCGTTTGCCTCGAGCGGTACTTTCCAGCGGCAGTCGGCGGCAATAGCTGAAGTAGTGCATGACTGCCGCACTGGTTTTTCAAGGCAGCGTTCCCTGTAAGGAGAAGGATGAAGTGGCTGGGGGCTTGGACAGCCTCCTGTGGTCAGTCGGCCTTCAGCGGTGGGCATGGCCGGTGTCCTGGGGATGGGCGTAGCCAAGGATTCGGTCCGGCCGAGCGGTGGTGAGTGGTGGCGTGATGGCTCAGGTGGTGGACAGGCCGGAGACTGTGGAGCTCCGAGCTCCCCGTTGGAGTGGTGTGCTTCACTATGAGGTTATGTGGACATTGGGACACCCACCGCTGTCAGAATACAATAATTTCCCCATCTACACTGTTTAGCATGGAAAACGACCAGCGTATGGCCAGCCTAGGTAAAATGTTTAGTATGTTGTTTGTTAAATATGATTTATGAAGATGAGATCACATTTCAGGACCCAGGCATGCAGATATGTACAAAAGGGACCACAATTATTTATTACAACTGCCACTATTCAGACAGAGCTGCTGATATTTTTAACAGCCCACTAAGACACATGAGAATTGAACTCATTATTAAGCATTTGTGAAAATATAAATGTATTTGGCTTTTTTAAGAACAAAAAACTTACATTACGCATGCCACAAGCTGTCTTTTTATGTTTTGTTATTAATATTTTTCTTTCTTGAATGTCTTTGCATTCCCCCGGAATTTGGACTCGGTTACGATTGTTCTGCTAATGTACACTCTTGGCAGTGGTAAATGTAATTTCTGAAGATTAATTGGGAAGGAAAATCCTTGAAATTGGCCAGAGAACATACATCTAATAATAGAAAGCTATTATGTTCCTCATAAGATGTTGGATGCCCTGAATAAATCAATGGATAAGGACTTTTTTAATTGAAAAGAAATATTTCAGCACCATAAATGATTGGAGAGGAAAAAAAATCAGATCATACAAAATCCATCATTTTTTTCTATATGCTTTTGATATATTTTTGATATTTTTGTGGCTTATGTTTTGCTTATAGTTTGCTTTTCTTAAAATGGGCCTCAAATATAAAACTGGCTACTCTGGAGAATTTATATCAACATATAACAAAAGAGAGAATATAATAATAATGATAAAGAGAAATAACTAGAAATATATTTGTTAACACAATGCTGAAAAGATGTTCAGCCAGCCCCCTAAACTACCTTAGCTTAACCCCCATGCCCTCAAACAGCAGCAGCGACCCAACTGTGTTTTAACTTCCCAGAGGGGAAAATATAGTGTACAACTGCCCACTGAGACTTTGAAACATTGGAATGTTGCTACAAATTTCTGGGACCATCCTATTCAGGAAAAAGGTAGGCTACTGCACAACCAGATAGGGCACAGCTCTACTGGCAAGGCCCTTAGGTGCCCTTGCATCAGCACTGGGGAATGGCCATTATTTTGTTTAAAATAATGGTGTGACTTATATAGTTTTGGCCAGAGACATGCACAATGTGTGCTGCTAGGTCTTGGGTGGGCTGCTGGTTACTAACCCCTTGATGGTAATACATATATGCAGAGGTGTCCCTTGACTAGTTGCCACCTGAGACTGGAAGGGGTGGGGGCTGCTGGCAGTACACGTTACGGGGGGGCAGTGCTGGTGGTGCACGTGTTCCCAGGAAAAGGGAGGGTGCTGGTTGTGGTATCTCTGGCTCCTGCTCTGTCCAGCATCCCACCCAGTTCACTGACATCGCTCTCTGTCAGCAGCTGGGCAGGGCACCAGCCGGAGCATCCTGCTCTACTCCTGGCAACCAGTGACATCAGTGAGCTGGGCAGGATCCCAGATAGAGCTCTTAGCAACCTGGGACGCTCTGGCTAGAAATGTGATGCCGTCTGAGGCAACCACATCAGGCTGCCTTGTTATAGGGATGGACCTGCGTATATATGCAGTATCAAGCAAGTTGCTATTGTTTCCTTGTGCACCATACAGTTATGCATCATGTATTTGTGCTAGAAGCTTGCTCAATTGTGCACCCCATGCACCGAGACCTAGCTGTAACTAACAGCTTCTAGTCTCTTCCTAACAATTGGCAGCCAGGAGGATTGGCTCCCAATCCGGTGATTGCTGTGATAGCCAATAATGATGATCACAGGCTTTAGCACTTTCCCCTGTACTGTTTTTTTCCTCTCTAAGGAGAACATAATCCATTGTATTGTTGTAAAGTAGCCACCACTACAAGCTCACTCCCATGATGGACTGCAATCTCATGTTTAGTTAGTCAATTTGTATTGAAGTCATACTCTACAGTATCACATGAGCGGACTTGTAGATGTGACTACAACACATACAGGGACCATGGGGAACAAAAGTAGCCACCCTCCAGAAGGAAGGACAGTGTCAGCACCAATTCAGAGATGATTTGAGGATCTACAGCCGAGTGACACACAAATATGTTACACCTCATAGTTCTAGCCGACCTGTGACAATGAAACTGTCACAGGTCGGCCGAGTAGATCAGGAGGTGAGCGAACACATACCGGCGTTCGCTCACTTCTCGATCCTGTCACGGCTCTCTGCCGTGACAGGGGAGGGACTGGAATCCGCCCTCCCCGCTCTGATCCTCCAGCGCTGACTGGCGGAACGGACGGGGGAGGGGGTGGGTACAGCTGGCTCTGCCTATAAATAGGCAGAGCCAGCTGTCACTCACGCAGCTGGGCGGATCCAGACATAATTGTCGGGATCCGCTTCAGCTGCGGCGTCTCAGTATACCGCGAGCTGTAGCTTGCAGTATACTGAGCTTAGGGTGACGGGAGGGCGCTAGTTTGTGTCCTCCCGTTACCCTTAAAGAAAACTATGGGGAAAAGCCTTAACCCCATAGTTCCCCTTCAATAGTTAAGGTACTTGCATGCATTTTTAAAGTTTAACTCCTGAGTTTAGTGTCATTTTAACATTTACCAACAACTGAGGACCCAATTTGTCTTGAACAAAACAAGGCATACTTCACATGGATACACTAAGTTGTTACAAATATATTACAGTTTATCCAACACATGCCAAAGTTGCAAAACTCAGTTCAGTTTTGTTTTTCCCTTGCCATTAAGGGGCTAAGTGTAACAGCATCACTGTGCCTAAAACATTGGCACTAGCTTTGAGAACAATCAGAAAAGCACAAATATTGTGAATCACTGTTCAGTTTTGATCACACTTTCTTAAATAGGATGTTGCAGAACTTAAGGGTACAGAGAAGGGAGGCTGGATTAATAAAGATCATGGAAAACCCGACAGCTATGAGGAAAGGCAATATGAACTACATTTAGGGGATTACTCACGTAGGAGCCAAAGAATCCAGCCATAATTTCGGCTGATCCTTCGGCTCTCTTCAGCTGCTGGAGCCCTTCGGTTCTGTTGAACCAAAGGGCAGCTGTACGGGCTATTCACTATAGCCCATACAGCAGTCGAAGGCGGGCGAGCAGCTCAGCTGAGCCGAAGTGACACCCGAAGCGGGATCACCCAGTTGTAATGACAGATCAGAATTCCCAAATGACCTGGGGACGCTGATCTGTCATTAAACAATAACAACTAGGCAGAGTCGGCTGTGACATCATGGCTGGCTCCACCCAGTTGTTGTTCATTGACCGGGACCTGCTAGAAGACTCTAGCAGGTGTCGGCAAATAGGAAACAGTTGGGCGGAGCTAGCTGTCACTGCTAGCTCTGCCCAATTGTTTTTTAATTGTTTTTTTTTCTTTTTTTTTAATCTTTATTTCTTTTTTTTAATTTAATATTTATTTACATTTAAACAAATATATTTGTTAAACATTTTTTTAAACTCTTTTATTTAACTTTTTTAAACTATGAGAATCATAGTTTAGCTCAGCTGATCCAGATGTTGGATCGGCTGAGTGGAAGTCCTTCTGCATTTTGGCTCAGTTGAACATGCAGAGCATATTCGGCTGACCGAAGTGCAGCCGATGTACAGATGATTTCAGTCGATGTACGTCAGGAATCAGCCACACTGAGCCGGAGTGAATAGCCAAACGTAGTTCTGCTCACTTCACTCTGGCTGTGTTATTCACAAGGCTGCCTTCAGCAGCTTTGTGAATAACCCCCTTAGTCATCCTTGAGAAGAGGTGATTAAGAAGGAACATGATCATCTTGTTCATTATGTACATGCTGTAAATTGTTCACAAAGTAAATATGGTGGGATGCTGTCCACATTTAGGTTACTGGAAAACACATGAAGACGCTCTTTGCAGTCAGAGGCAGCAGTGTTTCAAATGATCCCCAACTGCAGATATACAGTAGTGACCTCATCCCAAATCTCCTGAGACTAGCATTCAGAGGCAGCAGTGCCTCAGATGATCTCACACTGCAGATGCAGTATACAACTCTGAGGCTCAGGCTCTCTTTTCACTGTCTAGTCATAGACTTCAAGAAGTGGTCTGCAATTTTTAGGAGGAGTTTCACAGGTAAATTTTTCAGGTTACTGCTTAGGCACAGTTAGATATTGTTTGAGTTCAGGTCCTCTTTAAAAGACACTGTTATCAAGTTGATTTCTTTAATACTTATATGTAAAATAACACTGAACATACAATCTATTCCCTTAAAGTACTGAATGTGACTTCTGAAATTTTCTCTCAAGCTATTAAGATCTTGCTACAGAACAGCACAGTCAAAATAATATAATATACACTTCCACTTACTCTATGGTGAAAACATGACATTACCTTGCTCGATTTCCTCCATCCACCTCTATACATGACATTATATTCCATTGTAGGAGATCAGCAGAAGGAAATGTATATCACTACAGTCAAATAACATTTTTCTTTGTTATTTTTGGCATCACGTCTCTAGTTCATCCCTTTTTCTTGTTAAGGTCCGGGGGTTTTTTTTATACATTGCATTTATTAGAAAGATGCCAGCTTTCCTGTCTGAAAAAAAGATTTCCTAACAGAACTGCAATTCACTTATCACAGCGGGGCCTAATATGCAGCAGGCTTTTAAAACTTTAAGCAATTCTGTCTCTTGGGAAATAAAATGGAAGCCAACAAGAAAACTAGTCTGTTGACATTTTTATTTGCTCCAAGTAATCTGACATAAAGATTGATGACATCTGTATTGATAGCAGTGCTACTTCAAATCACATGCAAATACATTAATGTAATGGCTCCACAACACATAATAGCCTCAAATTGAAATACAAGTCTGACATCGAGGCATCAAGGAGTGCTAGATTTTAAGGAGAATTGAATCTCACCATCATGTAGTGATGACAAATGGAATTCTATTTATATGGTTAGAATGTATGGAAATGCCACAAAGTAATTTTGTCTGGTGTCTGGGGGGAAAGGAGTTTTTTTTTTCTGTTCATCTGAGATCCTTGGAATTCTTTTTGAGCTTCAGGAAGGTTAACTTCCTGTTTCAATTAAAGTTAATGGTGATGGAAGCAGGTCCTGCACTATAGGAAAGGTCTTGAAAGAATGGAATCACATTGAAGCTTTTTTTCTTCGTTTGAACAATAACAATATAAATTTAGAATAACTAAAACCCTTACTATGGAAAACTACTCACGGGGTTCCCTTGTCTTTAATGGTTACAGACATGTGGAATGAAGCTCAACTGCAGGCAGATAAAAAGACAGAAATTAATACATCAATAAATGTATTATTTTAGATGCAAGTAGCCGATTTTTACTTGGTATCAGCCTCTTGCAGTCCAGACTAGTTACATAGTATTTGAGGTTGAATAAAGACATAAGTCCATCAAGTCCAACCTATTGTGTGTATGCATTTATGTTTGAGCAGGTGTGTGCGTGTGTATTAGTCCATGCGTGATTTTGCTCTTAGGAGTACCAGTACCCCTGTATGTTATGGTCTCCGAGGAACTCGTCCAGGAGTTTCTTGAATGATTCCACACTCTTAGCTGAAATCACTTCCTGTGGCAGCGAGTTCCAGACCTTAACCGCTCTAACTGTGAAGAACCCCCTGCGCCCTGTGTGTTGAAATTTTTTTTCTACCAATTTGTGGTGGTGCCCTCTGGTCTTTGTTAACAGTTTGTTAACAATGTTGCTGTCACCATTGAATAGTTTATACAGAAAAATCATGTCCCCCCTTAATCTCCTAACCTCCAACGAGACAATATTTAATTTTAACAACCTTGTTTCATAGTTCAGGTCCTCTAAGCCCTTTTTTTTTTTCAAAACATTTTTCTTTTATTTTCAATTAAAGATATTGACAGTCATTTGTAAACATTCTCAGACACAGTTAGTCAGTTACAATCGGTTCAATTGGTACTATCACATAACAGAGGAGTCAAGTACAGATCATGACATCAACTTAGATGAAGGTGAATATAAATCATAAGGCAACCATATCCTTCTAACCGGTCAGCTGTGCGATTAGAGCAGTTGAAGTGTATTTAAATGGAGATAGGAATGCATCTTTTTCCTCTTGCGTGAAGACTATATTAGTATAGGGTAGCCATCTGTCATATAAGGAAGCAGTTTTTTTCTCATCTGTTATTGATATTTCTGCGTCGAGTCTCTCCAAATGGAGTAAATTGAGGAGATCTGCACGCAGGCCCTGTATTGTGGGGGGATTGGGGGCCAACCACTCTCTCAGTATGCCTCTCCTGGCTGCCAACAAGGCAATGCTTATCCAATGTCTTTGATGTCTAGTAAATTCTGTAGGGTTATCCCAGAAATTAAACAGGAGCAAGAGAACTTCCATTGGAATGTGGCGTCCCACCACTAACGTAATGAAGTCCCCTACCTTGGCCCAGAACGTCCGTATCATAGGGCAATCCCATAAGCAGTGGAAGAGAGAGGCCGCTTTTAGCTTGCATTTGGGGCAGTGGTCCAAGTAGTCCTTGGCCATATCCTGTTTGCGTTTGATTTGGAAAGCATAATATTCCCTATGCATAATTTTGAATTGCGTCTCTCTCCACTGCTCGTTAACCATTGCTTTACATGTAGTGCGGTAACCCTTTAGCAGTTTTTCTGTATACATTAAATAACGATAGTAGTTTGTTGTGAATCCTAATTTTAACTTTCAATTTACGCCCTTCTTGGTCTGCTTCTACCAGTTCTACGTTGTATTGAAGGGATTTATTGAACAATATCGCTACCCCTGCCTTTCTGCCCACTGCTGGGGAACTGACAATTTCTCCCACCCACATTTTCTGTAACCTACCTATATCCTCCCGGGATAGATGAGTTTCCTGCAGTAGTACTACATCCGCTTTCATCTTTTTGAGATGGCGAAGGACCATCATGCGTTTTGCCGGGGATCTCAAGCCATTAATGTTCCAGGAGATCACTCTTAGATTAGGTTGCGAACCCGTTGGGAAGAGACATAGAAATGTTTATACAAAATTAACATCATATTGCTTGGCAGAAAAGAGAGAATATCATAGTTACTAAAGAAAGTGACTCTCGCACCCCCTAGTGGTGGAGGTTTAGAGGACCATTGTGCCATATGTACTGTAGAAACATGCATGTCATATGATGTCTTAATAACTGTCGTCTTAGAGAAACACTGAGACATATTTGCGTATATCTTGACTGCGTGAGTTAGAGGTTGTCGGTCAACAGGACCATAACTCCGGGTTCCGGAGAAACAACAGAACATATATAAAAAAAAGAAAAAAAAACAGAAAAGAAAACAACATAAAAAGTAAAACAGTCGAACAATAGTACACATTTTGTGACTTCACTTTTTTCCATCTATAGCCCTACAAAGTGAGCCAGTATGCTTCCGCTAAGCTGTGGGCATAAACCCAGGGAAGTTCGTAGTGATTAGAGAATTACCTCTAGTCCCATTCCTGCTGAGGAGATTGTCCGCATCGACTTTCCAAAGAGTGGAACATCGCTGTAATTATCTTGAGGTAACGTCCGTATCCACTATAAAACAACAGTACCTGTGCCCCCCTGCCATTAACATATTCAAACAAACGATGTAGACGTTGCATTTTACTAACACTGGGAATAAGGCAGGTCGTTCCCTTCAAATGTGGAAAAGGGGGGCAGAGAGGCTATGGACGGAATAGTTTCAGTGGCTTCTGTCTGGCCTAACCCCCCGACAGGACAGAAACTGGGTGCCATTAGATAGGCTGCGTTATCCATTATACAGGTAAATCCGACATACCTTTAGTGTGGCACTAGTAGTGCGCATCTGCCCCGGTTCAGGGAGAGTCAGTGGGTGTCATCGGTAATCGATTTCCTTGTTGGGGTGGTAGTGCGTTGGGGAAGAGGAGAGCGTCCGCTCGGCACAGATACATCAGGGGATCTCATCTTCTCCACGTAGGTGATTGCAGCCTCTGGGTCCTGGAATGCTTGTGGAGATCCATCAGCCGATTGAAAGCGAAGAGTAGCCGGGTAGGCCAGAGTAAATCTGATCCCTTTTTGGTATAAAATGGAACAGGCTCTACTGAATGCTTTGCGTTTCTTGGTGACCTCCGCCGAGTAATCCGCAAAGATGAGCAAGCGATGACCATCCAGATGGAGTTCCTTTTGGGCGTGAAATTCTTGCATGACTGCCAAGCGATCGGTGTAATCCAGGTATCGGGCTATTATGGGGCGTGGACCCTTCCTCTCGGGGGTTAGGGGGCCCCACTCGGTGTGCACGCTCAACCTTACGCATCGGGTCCAGGCCCAGAAGATCCGGTATGTTGTTTGCGCAGATGGATGCCAGCATCGATGGTCGGTAGGACTCCGGTAGGCCTACGATCCTTATGTTGTTTCGACGAGAACGGTTCTCGAGGTCGTCCACCTTCTCTAAGAAGTCCAATTGCCTTGCAAAGTGAATGGCCTTTTTGCCTTTAGTAAATCAACCCCATTATCTCTTTTGAGCGGTTTTATTACACAAGAGCGATGGTAGCTGACACATTTATTAGCAATAAGTGACCTGCATATTCAGTCATTTATATTTTTAGTATGTGAATATTAAAGTGGATTCTCACTTGTATCTGGGCATTAGCTGAATGCTTGGAGCTTTACTTTTGTTTTTCATCTTCTTTGTTCAAAGATGTTCAGATTCTGCCATTGTTTCCTTGGGGGAGTGTGCCCACCAGTGTAATCCTATCTCTAGCTGTCAAATGTTGGCGTAAGCACAGCTCTCTGTGTGTTATTAGTTACACAAGTAAATGTTAAATATATGCAGTATGGCTAGGCCAGTGGTTGTACAAGTAGAAAGAGATACTTTTCATATCTGCCTTTTCTAACATCAGGTTTGCTAGAAAGGTGGAGCTAAATGCATGTCTAGCTAAAACTTTTTTTTTTATATACATTTCTGGATGGAATGGGCCTTTTTCTGTTTTTGTCCCTGCTGGAGAGATTTACATTTTCTGTTTGTCCAGGTGACCATTGTCACTGGGACAAAAGGTGATGGAACAATCTAACATTTTGCAACTGTCACCAAAATAGAATTGGAGGTAAAATATTCCACAGGGAACGCCTATTCCTGGGATAGTTGTCTAAGAGGGGATATTCTCTAACTTTGGAAAGATTTTTACTTACTTCCTGTTGTATGTCTAGGACAGGAAGCGAAGGCAAATTTCCCCAATGAAGCACAGACAGAAAGCAAGGGGAAAAAAAATTCTGACAGTGGTTCTAACTAATCTCTACTTAATGCAAACCTAACAAAAGGAGACACACTTTAAGAACTATGCCACCAAAATAAACACCTAACCTTTTTTGGCTTTACTTCTGTTTTGGGTCACAGGTGTACATTTGCTAAGGTACTGCTGTCACCCAAAGTCAGCATATAGCTGGCTACTACCTGCTATATGCTGACAGTGCAGAGCCACACTGCTGCCAGGAAGGATCCTGACAATATTGTTGGTATCCACCTGGCTACCTGATTGACAGCTGGCTCTGCCTCTCTAGAGCCAGAGCCAGCTCTGCCTGCCCTCTCACCTATTTGTCCCTCCAATGAGAGCTGAAGCATCAGAGAGGGGAGAGGGAAATTCCTCCCGGGAGTGGTGACTCACAGTCTCTGCAGGGAGAAGCCATAAACTCAGTGATTAGCAGTTCCATGATCGCTCCGCTCTGTATATAAAACCGGTGTGGCAGCTTCAGTGCCCCACACTAGCTCCAAGTATGGGGAAGAGTGCAGGTGAAACTCTGAAAATTAGAATATCGTGCAAAAGTTCATTTATTTCACTAATGCACCTTAGCCGTCTACCAGGAGATTTTGGAGAACTTCATGCTTTCTTCCGCAGATGAGCTATATGGGGATGCTGACTTCATTTTCCAGCAGGACTTGGCACCTGCCCACACTGCCAAAAAATTTCTGAGATTGTGGATCTGGGTTTTCATGAGCTGTAAGCCATAATCATCACAATTATGACAAATCACGGCTTGAACTATCTTGCTTTGCATGTAATGAGTCTATCTCATATATTAGTTTCACCTTTTAAGTTGCATTAGTGAAATAAATGAACTTTTGCACGATATTCTAATTATTCGAGTTTTACCTGTATATTCCTTTAAAGAAAAGCTCTTTACCTTTGAAAACATGTAAAGAAAAACTTTAACCTTGGTATCCCATAGCCTAAACCTTGAAATGCATGTTCTGCTCTAAGAGTTTTTATTGACTCCTCCTGGACGCTGCAGCCCAAATCTAACAACCTGGTACTCGTGTTGCCTGAACGCTGTATGTAATTTAAATTAGAGGTAGGTGCCTAAGCTAATGATGGGAACCCCCCCGTTCTTCGGCTGACTAACTTACAGGGAATAATAACTTGCCGTAGACTGCACCTGCCCTTCATTATCTCAGAGCAGGCACCTAGAGGCACTGGAGTAAACACATCCAAGTTGGGTATACTAATGGAGCTGATAAAGATATGTATTTATATTTATATAGATTTTTTCTAAATAAAAAAAAGAGAAATCCAACTTCTCTGTCACTTAGGATAATATAAATGAGAATACCTTTGAAATTGTGATTGCTTTAAAATATATCCAGAGAACAGATTTGTTATCTAAAACCCTAAATATAAATCAACGGTGCCTGGAAACAGCATAATTCCAATGTAGCGTCTAGCGTTCATAAATAAATGATGCTTATAAAGGCTGATTTATGGCACAGAATAATGACTGATTAACTCAGTTGTAATTCGATTATGTTAAAAGTGATTAAATTTATGCTGTCACATCTAGTAAAAGCTTGTTCCCCTCCATCAACCAAGTTGTAGGCAATCAGTCATCTGCAACTAGATGTCTACGCGGAAGAACACAGGTGATTTGAAGGACAGCATTTTCCCAACATCACATGGAAAAGGCCAAATAAGACAATTTTAATCATGAAAGGAAACAATGAAAGATGTTTGATTATATTGTCCTTGTCAGTCTGGACAAAAGCATCAGGAAAATGTACAGGAAGCGATGGAATATATATATATATATAGAACAATGCATATTCATTTATTTAAAATTAAATGTTACTTTATTTACATTAGAAAAAAAAACACTTTGTCTGTAGGTTTTATTTGGATACATATTGTATCTTTAAATGACCTCAGACTTTTATCATGTTAATTATTATGGATAAGCAGGGGCTTTTGGAACCCAATTCTTCTGAGTTCGCCCAAGCCCCCTCACAACTATGGATGCCACACACCCCTGCCGACCCAATCGATTGCCACAGTTTTGCAAACTCGGTTCCACAGCTACATGCCACAAAGGGGTGAGGAATGCCCCTTCTGCAACTGTCATCACTGATTGAGCCATAAGGGGATGTGTTAGTTACAGTTTTGAGTGGGCTTGGGTGATATCAGGCGAACTGGGTTACTTTGCACCAAGCCCAGGCTCATCGCTATTAAATATTTATACTATTTTGTGCAAGGGGTTTTTACTTTAAGGCCTCGTGCATTGCGATTGGCTTTTCAACAGGTGTCAATGAATGCCAATGGAAGTTACCCAAAAATAAATGGGTATGAACAGGACCAGTTCACACCGCTCTGTTCCATGGTGTTGCGTTATGTTGTGCTGAAATAAAGTAGAACATGCACTACTTTTTTTTCTCAGCACAAAGTAATGCAACACAGCAGTGCGAACTAGCCCCATGCACACCTATTCATTTTTGGTGCCCTTGCATTAGGCACAAGGTACAATTGCAAGTCAACTAACCCTTTGTTAAAATCTTCCAATTTTGGTGTGAACGGGCCCTAAGGCCTCATTCACATGGGCATGCACATCCGTACAGAGACCTGCTTTAGGAGGGACAGGGGCAGTCTGTAATTGCGTGCAATCGTCCCAATGAAAGGACGCCGCTGCAAAGTGGCTACAATTTGGCCCATACCTACAAATCCGTACAGGTGTGGGTGCACGCACTTGGATGCAGACAGTCTGCGTCCAAGTGCATGCACCTGCACCTGCACCTGTATGGTGGAAGGTCCCTGTACGGGTGTGCACACTTGTATGGATGTGCACACCCGTGTGAATGAGGCCTCACTCTCTACTACTTGCATTGCTTCTCTCTTCAGGTTTTAAAAGTAATTGTTAAACATTTGTAAATTTAAGGATTTCATTAAAATAATCCCTGGTGATTCTTCCTTCCATATAAGTACTTGCACAGGTACCTGTTATAGGGTGACCGAACAGAAACAGGAACCATACCGCACTCCTTACCGGGTCTCCCACTTGATGAAGATGGGTGCTCGAAATGACTGCGGATGGCACCGCCACACATGAACAATAGAAAAATGTCACTAGCACACCATAAGTTTAAAAAGCAAAATATTTTATTGCCAATAGCTGTATCTCATTGGCAAGCGCTTTCGGGGCCTCGCAGGGTCCCCTTCATCAGGCTTTTTCAACTTATGGTGTGCTGGTGACATTTTTCTATTGTTATAGGGTGACAACACTCTGTTTCCTACTTTCCAGTTGTTTTCCTTTGTTATCTCCCTGTCACATGCTTTCCCAATGTAAACACAAGCAGGCTAATGGGTGTACGGGATTAAAGCAGATATTATTTTTAGTCTTCATGAAAAGGATATCTGGTGATCCTAAAGGTCCCTGTTCAGGCACGTCCCTGTTATAGGGTGGCAGCACTCATGTTAAGGTTACATGTTCATGTTAAATCTTATAGTTAGGCTAAGGTGCTGATTTATAAACCATTCACACAGCTCTTTGCTGTGCAGCCAATTACCAGCTTCACTCTGGAAGTGATTTGGGCAGACCCATCAAAGCTGATGTCCCCCCACCCATTATCATCCCCTTGCGACATGTATCCTGAGCCCCATTCCCTCTATGGCACAGAGTAGAGCAACCAATAATAGACTGTTATGAATATTTATGTCTCCATGGCCAATCACTAGGAGGGTTATGGCCAGTGGTACATGCTGGGAGAGGACATAAATATTCAGGGCGGCCCATGTGAGGCTTTCTTTCTTCCCCCGGGCTCCTGCCTGGGGGGGGGGGGGAGGCTGCTATGGCCTGTCTGATCTGGCTGGGCCTGAAGCCTAGGGAACCAAGCCATGTGCTCTCACTGAGGACTGAGCCTGGGGCTCAGTGGCTAAAACTGAGGATGAAGATGACAGAGTAACTTCACCAGTTATGAGTAGCCTGAGAAGTGATCCTCTGCCACAACCTGAAAGTCTGCTTCTGAATGGACTAGTAGCTGCATAGCCCGATGCTCAAGACACAAATCATCACAATTGGATTAAAGGTCCTATATGTGTGATGGCAGCAAGTACTTTGTTCTACAACTGAATGGAATCTACACTATCCTGGGTGTCATGAACCCTAACCCTCTCTCCCTGAGATCTACAATAAAGTTCTTCAGCATCATATCTGCAGCCTCAATCAGTTTTATCGGTCGCCACATAAGGGCTGGTAGTTTCTATTAGGGCAGCCATGCTACTAAAATCCCTAGATAAGCTAGGAAGACCTGTTTATTCCAGCGGCTTCGGGGGTGAGCGCTACTCAGTCAAAAGCTTAAGGGGTCTGTGGCGATGGACGAAGATGGCATACTTATCAAATTTTGTACATTAAGTACTCAATCCTACCCACAATCCACTCCCGCCCCCATCCTTACAAATAATGCCTGTTTGAGTTACTGCTCTAACTCGAATAAAGTTGATGCTGTGATCCGAGGACATAGCCTTAGACACAACATCGGGGACAGAGGGTCAAGATGTAGGACTGTACCAGCAAACCCAGACAATAATGCCATGGGTGGCACTTTTTTACATCGATTTCTGGGATCATGTAGGATTCCCTTTGGTTTCTATGGGGAGAGAGGAAGTTCTGAATATGGTTGTATTTTTGTACAGTTTCTTCAAGCAATAATGTGATTTATGAAAATGTCTTAAATAAAAAGTGCCATTGTCACAAATGAACAAGCAGGGTTTTATGAAAACAAATGATATGTGTCCGTTTTGTTTAATATTCCATCGTAAAAGTATGAATGTTCATCTCGCTTTGTGATAGGATGCAATCAGTGAGCCTAATGGATATGGGTTTTAAGGAAAATGCATATATTTTTATACTTCTCATCGGATGGTTTGGCTGTATAGTGATATGGTCCGTTTCCCTCGTAGTCGATGGTAAAACTTTGTTGATTATGAAAACAGCTATTTAAGAACTTCCTCAAATTATCTGCCGATTGCAACATTTATATCATGTAGCTGTGATGTTTATTAAATAATGTGGTTTCATAACGGGTAATCACATTTTAGTCTACTCAGATTTGAGAAGTTTCAGCAAATTCAGGTTTTATGTTTTATATGGAGATATTTAAAGTGAACCTATTCAATGTGCATGCTAGGCAAAGTAATGGGTTTAAGCCAGGGGTAGCAAACCTCCGGCCCTCCAGCTGTGGTGGAACTACAAATCCCATGAGGCATTGCAAGATTCTCAGAGACATGACTCCCGAAGAGAGATGCATCATGGGATTTGGAGTTTCACCACAGCTGGAGGGTCGGAGGTTTGCTACCCCTGGTTTAAGTAGTCATTGCTTACTTCCCATATGCTACCTTTCCACACTGATTAACATTTAGATCCCAGAACAATTCAGGGTTGGATGAACGCATGATACTACCCCTGTCTCTCCGCTATGCAGTTCTTGGTGGTTAAATGGCAGGTTGCTGCCAGGCCTTAAAGGAGAACTATGAGGTGAGTGATTTCCACTCATCCTCATAGTTAAAGCCGACCTGTGAAAAAAGAAGCTGTCACAGGTCGGCTCTATTGATCGGGAAGTGAGCGAGCGCATACTGTTGTTAGCTCACTTTCCGATCATCTCCCTGCAGAGAGCTGTCAGTCACCGCTCCCCGCAGGGATTCCCCCTCTCCCCTTCTCCGATCCTCCAGCGCTGACTGGAGGATCGGACAAGGGAGAGGGCGGGCACAGCTGGCTCTGCCTCTAGATAGGCAGAGTCGGCTGTCACTCCTGCCGCTGGGTGTATATAGCTCGCTATATACTGAGCTTTTGGTCATGGGAGGAGGTTAGTATATGTCTTCCCGTGACCCTAAGAAAAACTATGGGGAAAAACACTTACCCCATAGTTCTCTTTTAAGAAATGTTAGTTGGAGGCAGAGGGTACTTACATTGCTACCAGTAGTTTTTGACTTTTGGACACAGGTGTGTCAGGGTGTCTGGCAGCAGATGTGGGCATTGAGAGAGTGTAAAGACGTAACAAAAGACTGTTTGTGGTCCACAGTTGAGGCAGCCAGTTATGCTGCAGTGCTAATGTGCTAACAAGGAACATGCTGACAGTAGAGAGCAAAGTGACAAGAAAGATAGAGATGAGCTCATCAGGCTGCTGCTTCCCCATTCACTGCCCATCACAGGCTGGGGAGGAGCAACACCTGTAATTGTTACTTAACCGCACCAGAAATAATTCAGGTCTTCCACCCTGCCAGAGAGGGCTATGCTTTGTGGCAGAGCTTTGAAAATCTCTGGACTGATTAGTCAAAAATACAACTCTTTTGGAAAGTAAACTAGCTCCAATAATGTATTTCATCTGGGTATTTAGCGGTTTGCCTGGAGTTTAAATTATATTAAAATCAATAGGTGTTTAAACTATTCAAAATTGCTGATTAAATCACTTACAATGGATGCTGCTCCTTGATGTTTAAAAGTTTTAGTTTCCTACAGAATCAGCTGGTCCCCTGAGCACTGGCCTGATATCCTGTTTTAGGGTAGCTCATTTCCCTTGCAGGGCCCTATGGAGCCTTCCTTGTGGGTCTTAGTAAGCTGTGTGTGTCTCCAAAAGCACAGCACGGCAAACCACTCCCCCCCCCCAAAGATCCTCCTTCCTCCCTTCACCCTTCTCCAAGCTAGTAGATGGAAATCTGCTGGAGTCTGCTCTGTGTCTTGTGATCTTGTACTGGACAGGAAGTTCAGGAATGCAGAGCTGAGAGAATTGGAGTCAGCTGTTTGTAAAAATGATTACTAAGTGATTGGACAAAAATATAAAGAAATACTTTGCTGGGCAGGGTCAAGATCATAAGCCAGGGTCATACACAGGATTATCGGATGTACAGGTGAAGTGTTAAGTCGGTAGTCCAAAAGCAAAGTCGAGATTGTAAGCCAGGGTCATACACAGATCAATGGAGTTACAAGGGCAGATTGCATGGGAACAGGAAGAAGCTGAAGACCAGCCAGCAACTGGCTCAGTACTCACACTGGTTTTATAGGCCATCTGGTGCCAATGAGCAGATGTATGTATATGCACACTCTGGGGCGTGCACACCACACTAACATCTGCTTGCAGGATTTCCAATGTTCACGTTTGCGCATATTTCCACACGTGCAAATTCCTATATGCACATCCACCATTCAGAGCATGTTTGCCCATGATCCTGAGAACAGGGACGAACATACGTACTGGCTTCTTGGTGAGTGCCTTACATACTGTAATAATAACTATTCATAAGAAGTATATAGTCAGTATGGTGTTCGCCTAGTTGGAACTTGTTGACTTTTTTCAATTACGTTCTTCTTGATTTCAATAAATATTTTCTCTGACTATGATAGTCTCCATTCCAGGCCAACTGACATTTCATCTCATCTGCATATTAATTTTGCTGCCTACAAATTGGACTGATAACTAAACAGCTATATATTTCCTATATAACAACAGAATTTTTTTTTTTTAAATTTGTTGGCTTATGTATTCTGGCCGGTTAAAAGAAAATTTACAACACCCTGCGGTGCTCGATACAAACTTGCCTGCAATCAATTTAGTTTAATGAAATTTAAGCCACACACAATTAGATGATGCTGAAAGCCCCCATGTGTATTTCCGAATTGATAATGAAGGAAAAGTTTTTAAGAATACAAGTGCCATTCTGGGTTGTCGCTGTTTAAGTCAAAACACCCGGAAATATTTACATATTGGGTGTTTGTACTCAGTCACTCAAAAATAACTCATTCGTGTCACAAAGACTTCTCAGCTTGACGACGGATGTTAGAAGAGACATCAGATTAAAGGAAGGTAAATATTAGTATAGCTCAAGCCATTGACCAATGTTCAATTTATGGAAATAAAGACACGTACATCTTTGAATTACTTTGCAACAGATAGTCTGTTGTGTCTGATTGGGTCAAAAATGTGTATGTTCCCCTGATTTATTTATTTGTGTCCCAATATTTATTATTTGACATCTTAAATGTTCTAATATGCATCAGATTCACTCAGGGGGTTATTCACAAAGGAGCCAAAGGATTAAGCCGTACCTTCGGCTAATCCTTCGGCTCGCTTCTGCTGCCGGAAGCCCTCAGTTCAGTACACAGCACAGCCAAAGCCCATATAGTAGCCGAAGACAGCTAAAGCGCTCAGCCAAGCCAAACACATATGCTTCAACACGGCTGAGCGAAAGACACAGCCAAATCGGAGAGATGTAAAGAAATATACAAAATGAAAAAAACAGTGTGGGGTCTCCTTCCCAAATCATACCAAACCCTTGCTTTGCATGTAATGAGTCTATCTCATATATTAGTTCACCTTTTAAGTTGCATTAGTGAAATAAATGAACTTTTGCACGATATTCTAATTTTTCGAGTTTCACCAGTATATATATATA
>NW_017306370.1:480930-486844 GCF_000935625.1 Nanorana parkeri | reverse complement strand
GACCCCATTTAAAAAAAAAAAAGCTTGGGAGTTCCCCCAAAAGTCACACCAGACCCTTTAGGTCTGGTTGTGAAGCCCCCTAATCCAGGCACTGGACTGGCCTGCACCATACGAGGCCACATGCCCTCAGCATTGGAAGGGGGCCTTTCCAGGGGGGGCCCCTGAAAAAACATATTGTCCCCATGCCGATGGCGACAAAGGCCTCTTCCCCACAACCCTGGCAAGGTGATCATGGGGGTCTGCGAGCAGGGGGCTTTTTTGCAATGGGGTACCCCCTTTCATAAGGGGGCACCCAGATGCGGCCCCCCATGAAATTGAGTAAGGGGTACTTATAACCCTATTCATTCACTCAAATGGGTTAAAGAAAAAGGTAAATAAACACACCAGACTTTTATAAAAAAATACTTTATTTGAACCAGAACAGAATAACCGAGCCAAATGCTCCACAGTGCTATTCACTCCCTGCTGTTCGGGCCCGTATGAGAATAGGGGCAAACAGCAGAGAGTGAACTGCTGAATGACCATCTCAGCCGATCCAGATGCTGGATCAGCTGAGGAGAACATGTTCTTCACTTGGCTGTTCGGCTGAACCAAAGGGAACTGAAGCCAGCCGATGTACGGCTGAAATCAGCAGTACACGGCTGAAATCAGCAGTACACGGCTGAAGTGAATAGCCAAACAGGGTCCGGCTCAGTTATTCACTCGGCTGCCTTCGGCAGCTTAGTTAATAACCCCCTGAGAATCCATGCCTGTTATGGCATAGGAATTTTTGAAGTTTACCACAAATAAGACAAGTATGAAAGCAATTATTTTCATTTCTAATTTTGTTTTAACATTTGGCAAGGTCATAGCTTTTTTATTAATATGCAGAACATTATGAAGAAATCTACTGTGCCTTCAGTTATACATCGCCCAGAGTCTTTTAAATACAGGCTAAATATTATAACTTAACTAACCATTGAAGGCGTTGGAAGCTAACATAAAATTAATTCTAAGGACTGCCACGGTCTTGGGAAATTGAAGATCAGCTATTTTAAGTTTCATATTTGGCACTTGTGTCATTACCATGAAACATTTACAGCTCTATCTATTATGCATATCTTTCATCCCTGTGCTTCAGTCTCTGCATCTAATTTTTCTTCTCAGCCTAGTCAATTTTTCTTTTTAATTTATGAGATATTCTGTATACAAGGTCCCCAGCGAGAGCAGATACAAATTAACTCAAATAACGTGGTCTCTTTTGCCCTAATTTAAATAATCAGGTGTTTAATATTTGATGTCGGGTGATATTGTACATATTATATATCATTATAGGCTTGTTGGCAAGATTTAGATGTATGTAATTGTGGACTGTAAATTCATAGAGGGAGGTGAGAGTAATACATGTTTACGGTTTACTGGTATACTGAATATTTTTTTGTGTGATTAGTATTTGATCCCATACTGTTTGATTTTTTCCATGTTTTTTTTTTTTTTTTTTTTGAACAAGTGCTTTGAAATATATATGTAAACATTTATTTTTCAAATACTTTTTGCCAGGTCTAAAGGAGGTGAGAGGGTTTAGCTTCAAAGAGAGTACAAAGCCAAGCCAACTCACCAATCAGACACACAGGGTTATTCACAAAAGGGTGAAGAGTTTGGAGAATGTAGGAGAAGTGAACAATTTAGGACAACATAGCTAGACTGGAAAGTCAGCTGAATTGGAAACGTTTTCCAAATTAGCTATTTGGACCTAGATTGTTCACTTCTCCTGCCTTCTCCAAAATCTTCACCCTTTTGTGAAAAACCCTGATAAAGTCTCTTCCCATGCAGGATCTAAACTGACTGACCACAAAAAAAGTCCCTACCTAGATTTTGGGCAGTGTTATTATCTGGGGTTGCCTAAGTTGGTCAGGTCTAGGTTCAGCAACATTATGTTCCCAAAAAATGAGGTCAGCTGTCTGCTTGAATATACTGAATGATCAGGTTTTTCCATCCTTCCCTGATGGAAAGGGCACATTCCAAGATGACAATGCCAGTGTTCATCGGGCACAAATTGTAAAAGAGTGGTTCAGGGAGCATGATACATCATTTTCACACAGGGATTGGCCCCCACAGAGTACCAATTGGAAACCCAATTGAAATTTTTTGGGATGTGGTTCGAGCAGACAAATAAAACAAAATAGCCTGTCAAAAAACGGTCATATTTAACTTTCTGGTCGGTGATGCATTAAACGTTCTCTGTCATGAAGGGTTTTAAGCGCTGCTGCTTAACCTTTGCTTAAAGGTGTGCTGGATAGCGTACCCCCCACAGGGGTCTGTGGTTCCTCCTGGTGAGAACACAGTAGTGACAAGTGTTGGATGTGAGCAACGTCTAGAGCTTCTCAACATTTTGTCCACAAGACAGGTAAGTATGCACTTTTCTTTTTTTTTTAAATTGCTATTGGTTTACATTTTTCAGTGATAAGATAGAATTATTCCTCCTCTTTATAAAATGGATGCTGCAACAACTAATTGCAAGTGCACCTGCTCTTATACCTTTCTCTTAGTCTCCATTCACATGTAGCGTTTGCACTACATGGTTCCTGCATGGTTTTCCGTGCGGAAGACCGCACGACATGAAAACACAAAAATCTTTACATCTGCACGGATTCTGCTCGTTTGTGGCTATTACTATAGCTGGGAACGTGCGGAATCCACATCTGAAATCATGCTTGGGCTGTTTTGCAGGACACGTGGCTTTGTACCATGCGATCCCCACAATAGTCTGAAAAATGCATTGCTTTTTATGTTTAGAGCGGTTCCGTGTGTATTCATATGGCGTGAATGGAGCCCTAGTTCCTCTGAAAAGTCTCCAAAATACCTGTTGATTCTAATTAAGTCCACCTCATGCAGCTTCCTGTGATGGGGTTACAACGTTGCTGCACTGCTTCTAAATTCAAAGCAGCATTGTCACCTTTAAATTGACTGTGTCTGCTTACAGTACAGTGGGATGAGAAGATATTGCAAGGGCATGGCTATCAGCATTGTCACTGCGGATTCACAAGTCTGTAGCTTGTCATTCATCACCTGGCCACACCTAGTCCTGACCACTGCTTTTTGGATTAGCAGCACTGCCTCTGTTGCCAAAACCCTCCCACTGTGAGCTGCACTGACTGGGAGGGGGAGCATGCGATACACAAATTTGTCTCACTAAGGGAAGGTAAAATATTTTTTTTTCATCTTATGAGTCTTGTGCATCACATAGGAGCATTTACATGGAACATACTGAATTGCATTCAAGGGCAGGAGGGGGCGTGGCAGTGCATTTAAGTCAATGGCACCACAGCCACGGCCTCCACCCACAATATGATCGCCCGCACCTGAACGCGTGGCAAATTAGTACGATCTGCAAAAATGCTGCAAGCATTATTTTTGCAGGTCGCACTGGACCGGAACGCAGACACTGATGTGCCACGATTTCGGGTGTGGGCGATCACACTGTGGCGGTGCGTTGAAGTCAATGCCACCACAGCCACGCCCCCTCCCGCCCCTGAGCTCAAGGAGTCGGCCAGAATGCGATTCAGTGCCTTCCAGAGCCTGACTGCTGTGGAACGCACTGTTTATGGTGTGAACCGGCCATTAGGGATATACCCTTTGCCTCTTCCCGGAGGTCTTCTACCTATTTCCCCAAGGTAATAATCTCAATGCAATATTTGTAGTTGTACCAAGTGTGTGGCATTTCTGATATAAATAATGACCTTATGTGGCCTTGAAGAAGAGAGACTCACGCCCTTTGAATCGCTTTTAGAAGCAAGCCCTGATGACGATGTATTCAGATGTCTTTATAACACCCCCATGCTTGGTTTACCAAAAATGAATAAGTGAATCGTTCTGTACGAAAACGTTTTTACACATAATCGCTTCCCGATCAATTTATTAATCATTTCCATGCAAATATTTTTTTGTGTGTGAATGTATGTCATAATAAACATTAGATGTAAATTTAAAATGTGTAACTTAAAGACTGTATCCGATGGTTTGTCCATTTCCAACATTCCAACATCTTTTGTTAAAGCTTTCATTATTTTGATGAATGCAGATCTAAACCTAATCAGCACTTCTGCCTCGCAGCACTGAGGTGTTTGGTTTGAATCCCATCCAGGATGCTATCTGCATGACATTTGCATGTTCTCCCTGTGCTTGTGTAGGTTTCCTCCCACACTCCAAAGACACGCTAGTAGGTTAATTGGTTATTTTCCAGTCTGACCCTAGTATGTGTTTTTGTGTATGTATGTATGTATGTATGTATGTATGTCTGTGAGATAGGGACCTTGTAAGCTCCTTGAGGGCAGAAGCTGATTTGAATGTATAGTATGGAAAGACTATATAACACATTTCAACTATCCAAAACAAGAAGAAAAAAAAGTTTTGTCTGGAATTTTACTTTAACCCCTTCATGACTGAGCTTGTTTTTAGTTTCTGTTCGTAAATGACTGACACACTTTTGACATTTTTGCTGTGTGATTCTTCCACGTCAGTAATATACTTTCTTACAAAGTGCACCCACACATATTATATATTGTTTTTTAGAGGACAGATAGGGCTACATATTTATATCACATATGTGTGTCTAACGCCTCACTTAGGACAAATAAAATATAAAAAAAGAGGAAAAAACCGTTTAAAAAAAACACTTTTTTCCCAGTTTTGATTTGTAGTATTTTTTTTACAAAACCAGCACAGCTAAAAAAATGCAATAAATACATTCATTTATTTGTCCCTTATTTTATTTTATTTTTTACACATTTTTTTATTTTTTTTACACTTTTCACAATTAAAGGAGAACTATGCTTTAAGTGTTTTCCCCCATAGTTCTCATAAGGGTCACGGGAGGACACAAGCTAGGGTCCTCCCATAACCCAAAGCTCAGTATACCGCAAGCTACAGTTTGCGGTATACTGAGCCCGCCGCAGCCGGGACGGATTCCGACATTACTGTCGAGATCCACCCAGCTGCATGATTGACAGCTGGCTCTGCCTATCTAGAGGCAGAGCCAGCTGAAACCCACCCCCTCCGTTCCGCCAGTCAGCGCTGGAGGATCGGAGCAGAGGGGGGTGGGGGAATCCCTGCCAGTCAAGGCTCTCTGCAGGAACATGATCGAGAAGTGAGCGAGCGACGGTATGTGTTCGCTCACTTCCCAATCTATTGAGCCGACATGTGATAGTTTTATTGTCACACGTCGGCTCAAACTATGAGGTTGAGTGAAAGTCACTCACCTCATGGTTCTCTTTTAAGGGAAATAAACTATGAAAAATACAGCAATGTGAAGTTTCTTTTCCTGAAGTGATAATACCTTGGTGGCGCCAAAGATTATTACAACAATACACAAGATCTAATACATCTTGTATGGGTTGATATGAAGCTCACACATCAGCGGGTTCATGTGATGCTGATGGACCTAGAAATAATGTTTGTTACCCAATGCAGTAAATTAAATCATATGCACCAGCTCATGTAGTGCAGCACTCAAAACACTTCTAATGCCCAGCAAATGCATTTTACAGCCGTCATTTTAAGAGTCTCTCTGTGCTCATAATTAAAATATGTTTGTGCTAGCAAGAAGATTGCATTGCTGTCATACAATATAATTCTCTCCTCCCTTTACTGGATGCTTAAGGGTTTGGAGCTGATGAGTAAACAGTGTATGCTAGCAGGAACACAGGTCACTCTACACTTGGAACTCAAACTGAGATTTTTATAATCACCTAAACCCGTGAAAAAATAAAGACTTGGTTTACAAATATCAGCATTCAGTAATCATTAGTCATTGATTGCAGATTAATTACCAGAGCACTAAATATATGCACTCACTGGCCACTTTCTTAGGTACACCTTGCTTTTTTTTTTTTTTTTTTTTTTAAATTTACACATTTTTTTTAAAAATTCCAAAATT
>NW_017306370.1:450254-480790 GCF_000935625.1 Nanorana parkeri | reverse complement strand
TTTTTTTTTTTTTTTTTTTTTAAATGTACACATTTTTTTTAAAATGTACCAAACTGCTGAAAGATGAGTGCAAAAAGAAAGAAGAAAGCTAGCTTTCTTTTTGCACTTATCTTTCAGCAGTTTGGTAACCGATCTCTGAAGGAGTGCTTTCACTACCGTATGATTCCTTACAGGCAGAGTGCATTTGGAATCACTCTGCCTGTGACAGGAGGCGGCGCTATAGAGGAAGCATCGGGCTATGCGGCTCTGCTCCCTCCGCTGCCGCCTCACTTCCTCCGACTTATGCTGGCTCAGCTGAATCTCTCCCACTTCTCCTGCGGCTCTTCAAGTTCCCCCTGATGTCACCGCAACTAGGTCTTATTTTCGGGGTAGGTCTTGTATATATATATATTTTTTAATGTACAAAGATTCCACATTTATTCATGTAGAAAAGTCTACATGTATTCATGTACAAAAATATGGTGATCAGGGGTGCCGTACCTTTCGAAGAGCAATTTGCTAACCAATCGCTGGCCAGAATGAGCGAAGTGCACATTCACTATCGATTCCTCACAGGCGGAGTGCATTTGGTATCACTCCACCTGTGACAGGAGCCGGCGCTATAGAGGGGGCATCGGTGAGGAAAAAACGTAAAAAACCCCCCCATTTTTTCCCAGTTTTGATTTGTAGTATTTTTTTAACAAAACCAGCACAGCTAAAAAAAAAATACATACATTCATTTATTTGTCCCTTATTTTATTTTTTTCTACACTTATTTATTTTATTTTTTTTACACTTTTCACTATTTTTTTTTACACTTTTCACTTTTTTTTAAACTTAAAAATTTTATTTTATTTATCTAATTATATCAAGCAGTCCTTGTGAATTAATCTCACTCTTACTGCTTGATAAATTAATAAATTTTTGGTTATTATCAGGCTGCTTCAAACTTCAGAACAGCCGATAATAAGTTAGTGACACTGATCCTGCAGCAGTTCAGGATTCAGCTGTCACTAAAGGTTTTCTGATTGTTGCAACAACGATCAGCAAACTGAAACATCCTTCTTTCAGGAATAGATACATTATGTGTCTATTTCTGAAAGTCAAAGATAAAAAAAAAAAAAGCCAGTATAGCTTATATCTCTCTCGATCTATACGAGCTGTCAGAATGCCGGCAAAAGCCAGCATGTGTGTCCGCTCTGCTGTGACTCTCAGACACCCGATATTAAGGTATCGGGTGTCTGAAAAGGGTTAACCCTTTCAATAATGGATGCCTAGATAGTTAGACATCCATTACTGAATGGTAACCGCTGATTCTCAGCGGTTACCAGCCTTCTAGTGCAGCAAATAACTCATCACGTACAGTGTACGTCTCCCGTCACGAAGGGGTTAATTCTCCGTGGTATAGATTCAACAAGGTGATGGAAACATTCCTTAGAGAGTTTGGTCCATACTGACATGATAGCATCACACAGTTGCTCCAGGTTTGTCGGCTGCACATCCATGATGCGAAGCTCCACCAACCTGAACCGTTGATACAAGGCAGGATGGATCTATGCTTTCATGTTGTTTACATCAAATTCTGACCGGACCATCTGAATGTTGCAACAGAAATCCAGACTCATCAGACCAGGCAATCTTCTATTTTACAATTTTGGTGAGCTCTTGCAAACTGTAGCCTCAATATTCTGTTCTTAGATGACAGAAGTGGCACTCTGTGTGGACTTTTGTGGCTGTAGCCCATCTGCTTCAAGGTACAATGTGTTGTGTGTTCAGAGATGCTCTTCTGCATACCTCGGATTTAACAAGTGGTTATTTGAGTTACTGTTGCCTTTCCATCAGCTTGAACCAGTCTGGCCATTCTCCTCTGACCTCTGGCATCATCAAGGTATTCTTGCCCAGAGAGCTGTCACTCACTGGATATTTTCTCTATTTCAGACCATTCTCAGTAAACCCTAGAGATGGTTGTGTATGAAAATCCCAGTAGATCAGCAGGCTGAAATATTCAGACCAGCCCGTCTGGCACCAACAACCATGCCATGTTCAAAGTCACTTAAATCACCTTTCTTTCCCATTCTGATGCGCGGTTTGAACTTCAGCAGACCATCTTGACCATCTCTACATGCCTAAATATATTGAGTTACTGCCATGTGATTGGCTGATTAGATATTTGTGTTAACGAGCAGTTGAAGAGGTGTACCTAATAAAGCGACTAAGGGCATGGTCAGTGTTTCCATTTACAGAGTGGCACCTTGAAGCTTTGGGACAGGATGAAAGCCTGCACCAAGTGGCCATGGCAAAGAAAGAGGTTATTTTGGGCTAGCACTGACACTGTCAATGGGGAGAAGATGTAGTGTTGTGATGAGGTCTGTCTCCACTATGGCATCCCCTTTAGTATAGACCAGCCTTTCCCAACCATTGCGCTAGGGCACACTGGCTTGCCTCCTGTGCTGTAAAGGGGGAATGAAGACTGATGTGAAGGGGGCCTCTGATGAAAAAGAAAACTCTGATGTGAAGATGGGGACTCTGATATGAAAAGGGGGCTTCTGATGTGAAAGGGGGATACTGATGCAAAGGGTGACTCTGATGTGAAGGGGAGGAATCTTGATTTGAAGGGGGCACTTTAATGTGAGGGAGGAAACCCACTTTTTTGTACAATTTTGCATAAAATCCATGACATTTTAGACTGGCATGCCTCAAAATTTTGGAATAGGGTGCAGTAACTAAAAAAAGATTGAGAATCGCTGGTATAGACAGGTGCGGCTCTAGATTAAAAGAACCCACACTTTCATGAGGTTGACTATCCCTATAACAGACACAGAGATAAATCTATACCAATTTGTTCAGAAACCAGCTGACTTACCATGATGTTTTTCAGTTGTAAGTGAAGCTGAATATACATGGTTAGAATTTCGTATGAACGGTTATACAAAAAATCTTGTCAGAACATTTGATAATGCCGTTGGAGACTCAACAAATGTTGTTCGAAATTTCACTTGATTTTAACATTGCGTTTTGGAATGAATGGAGTTTCTCCAACAAAACCCATATTCAGCTAGATTTTCTTTTGTTCAAGAAAACATTTCTATCCTGCACCTTTGATTTTTTTTTTCATCACTACAGCCAAAAGCGATTGTTGATTTGACCAAATTGACTACGGTATTAGAAAATTGAAGGAACATCCTGAAAATGACTATTTTTGAACAAAATTCTAACCGTGTATACCCAGCTTAAGCAGAAGCACCCAGTGCAAAGCAATACCAACTCCACAGAGATACTGTACCTCCTGGGAGTTGAATCAGTATGCCAACACTACATGGTCCTCGTTTTAACCACTTAGCTACCCAGCTTCATCCTGAACTGCTTCCCTATCATTTAATGGAGATAAGCAGTTGTCATCTCAAATAACATTTAAAACATCAGTTTAATCCCATCCAAAGAACCTTTCTATGTCACTTCTTATCAGCAGACGGATAGAAGGAGGAAGTTCATGAATAATCTATACTAATTGTTTTATTAGATACGGAATTGATGAATGATATAAAGTAACACATATCTCCAAGCATCTTGTGTTTTTTCATGCACATTAGCATTGAAAGCTCGGTTCACTGTGACATTAAGATGATGCTTTGTGTTTATAATATGAATGTGAATTGATTGAAAGGAAAGCCAGTTGTTTTAGTACAATTTTAAAAGAAGTTATCCTTAATACACTATATGTTTCACAAGACAAGTGGATGTGATCAGCTTAACCACTTGAGTACCAGCCTGTGTATAATCCCATCATTACAAGGCCATTTTTCAGTAGTTTGACTGACAATTACATGGCCATGCAACACTGTAACCTAAATAAATTGTAAATGTTTTTGTTTTTGAGACAGGTAAAGATTTTTGGTGGTATTTAATAACAACTTTTTTTACTATATAAAATAAAATGTTGAAAAGAAAAAAATGTTTCCCTTACATTCTGTTATAAACTAAATTTGTATTATTACTACAGGTATTTATATAGCGCCGACAATTTACGCAGCACTTTACATAGTTGCACATTCACATTAGTCCCTACCCTCAAAGAGCTTACAATCTAAGGTCCCTATCTCACATGCATACATAGAGGGCCAACTTAGAGAGGAGCCAATTAACCTACCAGCATGTCTTTGGAGTGATATTTTATATCAAATAAAAATGCCAGGACATTATGAGCACCCTTGAAAACACCCATTTTCGGTGGTCTAATTTTTCCAAGGGGATCTAATATTTTTTGCTACAATTTTTTTGGGGAAATAAACATGCTGGTATTAAGGAGGTTACAATATGGAGCTTGGTAATGGTGCACTATATCATTCATTTACAGTTCATGCACAGAGGGAGGAGTTAGTGAAGGGGTTAATGTAAAGAACACATACAGTAAGAGGATGGCGATGAGGGGGTTAATGTGCGGAATGAGGAAGTTGAATTGTTTTTAAACAGGTCACATACAGAGACTTGATGGAGATCAGATGCATAGGAGGGGGTGACAGGGTTAAGAAATGATCCCACAGTCTGCTGTGTTCTGTACCGATGCACCGATACCGAGTATTTGGGTATTGGTGCATCGTTACAGAACACAGGCATCAGCAGTATTACCCGTACTCGCCCAAATGCTCCCGATGTCTATCCCGATACCGGAACTTCCAGTATCAGAAAGCTGGGTGGCGAGTCATTACGCACTGCCTGGCTTCCTGATTGACCATGAAGCCGGCTCCATGCTCCCTCAGCACCAACTGACGAGGGAGCGCGAGATCGGCTTCTCGGCCAATCAGGAAGCCTGGCGGGGTATGAGGTCTTGCCGCCCAGATTCCTGATTGGTCGGGAAGCTGGCCAATCAGGAAACTGAGTGGCAAGTCATTACTCGCCCACCGGCTTCCTGATTGGCAAGAAAGCCAGCTCCATGCTTCCTCATCACCTAGTGACGAGGGAGCATGGAGACGGCTTTCCGTCTAATCAGGCAAGTCATTACACGCCGCCCGGCTTCCTTAAGTGGACTTCCGGTATTGGTATTCGGTAAAAAAAATAGCAGTACTCTTATTTGATCCCGAAAAAACAGTATCGGTGCATCCCTTCTTTCTATATACACTTGGTTCTATAAATGCTGCCTGATCAGACCACAGTCTGTCAGTCTCTGCATTGAGGCCTGTTTCCTTTTGTTCTACCAATCCTTCTGTAACAAAAGCAAATCATTGACTTCATTATTCAGGATAGATGAGATGAAATGACACAAATAAGCAATGTGTATGAAGCACAGTATGTTCAGAGTTTGTGTTTACAGCTTACCGTCTATAATACCAATCCTCAGTGCCTCTCTACCATTATCTCCGTCTACAATGAGACTTATGAGTCTAGTGAATACTTATTCATTTCTGTCTTTTTGTTTTATCTATAAAAAAAAAGAACCCAGGCCTCATTGTTCCACCTCCATCATAACTCCAGTGACAGAGACGGGGGAGAAAGGCAGTTCGACATCGTTCTAGTCGGCGGAATCTTTTGGCACCTACACAATGGTGGCGGAACAAGCATGTTGTGTGGCGCAGTTCGACAATCACGCTGGAGATTTTATCATTTATTTCATTTTGCTTCTCTGTTTGGACTGTGCAGCTGAATAAACAATGGGCAATTTGAATTCAAAAGCACAACATAAAAGACTGTCGATTCAGGCTCTCCTCCCGCCATGTGTTTGACGGCAATGCCAAGCTTATTTCGGATGCAGAGCCGGATTCTGTGTCAGCTACATTGTTTCATTCAAGCTCTGGGTCTTATTTACACAAACTTCTCAAATTGGGTTTCATTTCAATGATGCATATAAGAGATAAGTGTGTGTATATTGTAAATGTAAGTGGTAAATGGTGGAATAATGCATAAAGCCATCCCTTGGTTTCTCATACAATGTGTGGAAATAAACAGCCTATGAGGTTCGAGTGCTTGATGTAGACTGCTAATTACCTGTCACCTAGTTGGAAGGTAATGATTGGTCTATGGGGGATTGGGAGGGGGGAATAGAGCTCGCAGTCTTGCTGTATGGGTCAAAGCGAGTAAAAAATAGTTTTTTTTTTTATAAAGCGTCTATTGTCTGTCTAGTTTTTTTTTTCCTTCCTCCTGGTATATTAAGCATCTTTCCCATTCAATACCAGCTTTGCTACAGCAAGTGAGTAAAAACTTTAAGGAAGGACTCCAGGCAAACTGATACCGAACAGAAAACATATTGCACAATATATGTTCGTAATTGGAAAACAAAATAAATCAATAAACTACATTTTATTTCTTTCTTTCTTTTTCAACTTTTTTTTTTACATTTAGGTACCCCCACCTCTTTAAAAACACTTTGCACTTTTGAGAAGGATGTCATTAGGCTTTATTGTGGACCCCCATATTAATTACAAACTTGTAAAAAGGGCGTTATTGTTCAAACTTTTTTTTTGTGCATTTAAAATTATATCAATCTATTAACATATAGTGTAAAAACTTGAATCTAACTTGATAGCAGTCTCCTGCACACAGGCTGGAAGAGGGTGGGGTGCCACAAGAAGGTATTGTGTCTGCTAAGAAGCAACATCCTGACATGAGGAGAGAGATGACCATAGACATCTCTTTGCTTCTCCTTTAGGCCTGGTTCACACCTGGGCGTTTTACAGCGCTGTGAAACGCTCAACATGTGAAAAGCAACAATTGGCTATGGGCATGGTTCCCACCTGGGCGTTTTACAGCGCGTAGGAACGCGCCGAAAAGCGCCCTATGCCCGAAGAAGTACAGGAGCTTCTTTGGGGCGTATTTGCCGCACGTATCCATTAGGATACAGCCGGATAGCCCTCGGAAACACGTGTTTCTAATCACGGTAAAAACGTGCGACACGGAACATGCAGCATATTCACATATTCCGTACGCCCAGGTGTGAACCCAGCCTTACTGTTCAATCACAGCCTGAGGGGCTGGGAAGTGAGCTAGTTGTAAAGCCTCCTTTTTTAAAAATATTCCCTTCAAGGAGACCCTTCTTTGCTGGAGGCTGTTGCTGTTTTTCTTTAAAAGTTTTTAATTCTTCGTTTTCTAGTGGGTCCCCGCAGCAATCTCCCGCCCCCTGTAGGGTGCCACCATCGTTCTAATGGAGGCACCCATGTGCACTCGTGCCCGCAGTGGCTGTGTGTGTCCATGAAAAAAGGTGCTGGGCCGTTTTTGCCCTAATGCAGACAATGCATTAAGGTAAAAAACACCCAGACCTTAATACTACTTTAACTGCAGTTGAGAAAAGTCAGGTCACCAGGCTGCCTGTGCCTTGTAGATATTTTGAAGTGGAAAGAAAGTGCTGGACCCGTGTGGTTATTCTGTGGGTGTTTCTCAGCCAATAGTGGTAAAGTGATGTGAATATGTGTGATATGACTAATAGGTAGGAAGCTTCCACAAGCCAAAGGATCTCTACAGTATCCTTGGCTCGACAAACTAGGTGCTGACAAGCCTGAAGTATTCCCATCATAACTCAATACAATTTTAAAGCTGCAGAGATTGTAGTCCACATACAAAATTGTTCTCATTAATGCATGTTTTGGACCCTAAAAACACATTGGGGTCTATTTACAAAGCTGCCGAGGGCAGCCGAGTGAATGACCGATCAGAAGTGAAGTGAGCCGAACATCGGCTTGCTTCGTGTGGCTTCGGATCAGCCGAACGTGCTCAGCATGTTCGGCTGACCTACTCTACTTAAATGTCCGCCTGACTGTAATGGAATAAAGTTGTATCTGAGCTATTTTAATTGGTGTGGTGCTTCAATTCATACATCTACTGTGTGCTGTGTTGTAGAGTTGTGTACATTTCAAGACTGGACAGACAGACATACAAGTCATTTGGCAGTTTAAACGTCCATAGATGTATTGCAATTGTGTATTTAAAGTAATATTAAACCCTCACTGTTTTTTGCATGCATCTACGGTTAGCAAGCAGTTGATAGATATATAGATATATGCAAAAACATTTTTAAAAATTACCAAAAAGGTTATTACTTACCTATGCCTCTGCTGTGTGCTCCCGTCCGAAGATCTGAAGATTCTCGGGCAGCTGCAAAGGATCATGGGGCGGGCGCATGCGCAGTAGAGATCTTCGCCCGGGAGAAGAGGGGAGACACATGGTAAGTCAATGCAGGCAGCCCGGCAACATGCACGTGCACAGACACCGAGGGACACAGGAACCGCAGCAGTCAGCGCTGGATCAGAGAGCGACACCTCTGCTGGAGCAACTCCTGAAAACTACAGGAAAGAAGAAGATGATCAGATCAAGGGACATCATTTAAAGTAAGTCCTTAAAGCAGCATGGAGGGGGAGGGGTGATTTAGACTTTAATGTCACTTTAACAGTTTGTCTGGAGTTCATGTAAAATTGACACTAAACTCAGAAGTTAAATCTTAAAAATAAATTAAATTACCCTATTAACAAAAATTTATCTTATTTGTGTATCACTCGGCTGTAGATCCTCAAATCATCTCTGAATTGGTGCTGACACTGTCCTTCCTTCTGGAGGGGGGCTACTTTAGTTCCCCATGGTCCCTGTGTGTGTTGTAAAGTAGCCACCGCTCCTAGCTCGCTCCCGTGATGGACTACAATCTCATGTTTAGTTTACTGATTTATATTGAGATTGTAGTCCATCACGGGAGTAAGCTTGGAGAATAAGATACATTTTTGTTAATAATGTAGATACTTGAATGTATTTTTAAGATTTAACTCATGAGTTTAGTGTCACTATAAGTAATAGAATGTAGCAATCAAACCCACAATAGCAAATCCATCTTTCAGTTAGAGAGGACCTTTTCTTCCCTGTTGATGTTATTGCTAGAGGCAAAATGGGTGTATTGTTAGTACAACAATAGATTAAAGGAAATATGGAGTCATGCGTTTGTCCAATCGCATCAATTTATTTGCAGTAACAAGTCTCTCAGTAACATGACAGTTTTTATAATACGGTGTAATAATCAGGGGATTTGGGATCACTACCAACACATAGAACACTGCTGCCTTTTAAGTTCAGTTCTGTTTATTACTCAACATAAAAAGCTTCTCTTCAGCAAAAACATAACAAAAACTTTTTTCAGTATCATACTGCTTAGCAGTACAACAGGTGAATGCACATACTCAAATTGTTTTCCCATAGACAGAGAGCATGCAAGCTCCCACCTGCTCACACATCACTTTACCCCTGGACTACTAAAAGCCCCTCTACAAATGCCCCTTCTGTATCATAAACCCCACTGTTACCCTTAAAGGGGAGACCTATCTTCCATGCTGGACTATAGGGCTGAATAATGTTACATTTGACTGCACTGATCACTAAAACATTCAGGGGGTTATTCACTAAGCTGCCGAAGGCTGCAGCTATGTTATGTCCCTCAGTGTCTTCACGTCCTATACACTGTGCATGACTCATAGGACCTTATACTGCTGCAGCGGAGGGGGAGAGACGGTCTAAGAGCTGGTATAGAGTAACTAAGGGGGTAATTCACAAAGGAGCCGAAGGATCCAGCCTTAGCTTCGACTGATCCTTCAGCTCTCTTCAGTCCGCCGGAGCCTTTCGGTTCAGTTTAACCGAATGGCTGCTGTACGGGCTATTCACTATAGCCCATACGGCAGCTGAAGGCAGCTGAGCGGCTCAGCCAAGCTGAAGGCATATGCTTCGACTCAACTGAGCTGAAGTTAAAGCCGAAGTGGTGCGAAAGCTGCCCAAAAATGACAGCTGGGCAGAGCCCGACGTGATCTCACGGCTTGCTCTGCACACTTGTTATGACAGATCACTGTCCCCAAATGACCTGGTGATGCTGATCTGTCATTAAACAATAACAACTGGGCAGAGCTGGCCATGACATCACGGCCGGCTCCGCCCAGTTGTTATTCGTTGGGCAGGCCCTGCTAGAAGACTCTAGCAGGTGCCGGCCAATAGGAAACAGTTGGGCGGGGTTATCTGTCACTGCTTGCTCCACCCAATTGTTTTTTTTTTCTTTTTTTTTTTTTAATCTTTCTTTTTTTAAATGTAATATTTATTTACATTTTTCAAATATTTTTCTAATCTTTTTTTTTCCCCCTACTTTTTTCACTATTTTCTATTGTGCTTGGTACCACAGAGGTACTGAGCAGAATAGCCAAGCAAAATGCAGCTCGGCGGCGTTCGGCTATTCACTCACTGCCGTTTGGCCCCTATGTGAATAAGGGATAATGGCAGTGAGTGAGCTGCCAGAGCTTAGGCTCAGTTGATCCAGATGTTGGGTCAGCTGAGTCGAAGTCCTTCTGTATGCAGAGCATGTTTGGCTGACCGAAGGTCAGCCGATGGTAGCTGATGTACGGCTGATTTCAGCCAATCTACGGCTGAAATCAGCCGTACTGAGCCCAAGTGAATAGCCGAACGTTGTTGGCTGGGTTATTCACTCTGCTGCCTTTGGCAGCTTTGTGAATAACTCCCTAAGAGTATAATTTTTTTTTTTACTCTAGGCAAAAAACAAGCAGTTAACCCTAGCAGTGCTGGGATATCCCCACTGCAAGGGTTAATAAAATTTGTCCCGAGTTAAATAAAAAACAAACACTTTTTTAGTTTTTTTGCATCTTTATGCTTATAGATTGCATAGAAAAAGATTATATATGTATTACTTTGTTAATTGAAAAGTGGCCCTCCATTCAACTTGTGGATACAGATTTGGCCCTCGGGCCCTTTTAAGTTGAACGCCATTGCTCTAAAAAGTGAAGACATCGGATACATTTAACCTTTTTTTGATCTCCCCGTCTCATGTATATAACTCAGACACATTCCTCACACAAATGGAACTACTGACGCACCAGATCTAATAGAGGACTTAATATCGTATTACAAATCAACACGTCTGGAAATATTACAAGCAGCGGGCTTTTAGCCGCTACGATCCATGAATAAAACAGCGTATGTAACCACATAACCACATGAAATGTAATTGAACGTCCCAAGCAACTACAAATTGCTTGGCTTGTCTCTATTTGAGACTGCCCTAATGGGGAATGTAAAACCTTCAGATAGCCAAAAATAATTATTGCAATAATGCCTCAATATTTGTGGCCGGGTAAGGCCCAATAAAACACAACAATCATTTATCACTGCAGAATGTAGCTGTTTTCAGTGTAACTCTGTATATTAAAATGACATCTTTACAAACTTTAGAGGAAGACACACGCCCACCGTTAAAGCTGAAGTCCAGGAAAACAGCTATATACGCATGTGTTTTATTCATTGGAGGCTTTGTATTACTGTCCATCTAGTCCTGAGATTTTCACAGCGCTGTCACACAACGCAGCCCTGTCTGGCAGGGAAGAGGACCTGATTTTTTTCTCATGCAGTTAAGTAACACTTTAAAAGGAGAACCCCAGGGAACTTTATTATTAAACCTTGCAGTGGGTGCAGTGGGGCCAACCCCCGCACTACGAGGATTAATTGCTCGTTTTGGTCTAGGGAGGAAAAACTAACTATACACAACCAATCCTCTGAGCCGACTTGCTCTTAGACAGGTCCCTGGAGCCTCTCTCCCCCTCTGTTGCAGCAGTCCAAGGTCCAAGTTCTATGCACAGTGCAAGGACACAGAGGGACATAAAATCGCTGCAGCGGAGGTGGAGACAGGCTGGAGGGAGCTTTGTCAAAGCCAGCTGGCTCCGAGGATCGAGTCAGTATAACTTTTCTTTTCTTCCTAGACGCAAAGGAGCAGTTAACCCTTGCAGTGCGGGTGTAGCCCCACTGCAAGGGTTAACAATAATTTTCCCTGCAGTTCTGCTTTACGTATTAAGCTGCCCATCCACCTATAGATTATCTGCAGATTTTCTCTGGTCAGATGGAAAAAGTGCAACATATTCCTCCATCTATGCTAAACTGTGTGGATGGAGCAATCTCCCACTGGGCCAAGCTTCAGTATCTTGCTAGTCGGCCTGTTGGCTCTCAATACCTGAACAATGCCTGCAACCAATCGGAGTGTTCAGGTGTTTTGACAGCCAGCAGGGCTGACCAGCAAGATACTGAAGCACATACATGTTCCCCTAGGGTCATATCAGGAAACCCGCCATGGGGAATGATGTGCAGTAATATCTGGAAGGAAACAGCTCTAGTTTTACCAACAATTCTTTTTATTCACATAAATTGGCTTCTCGGAATTGATTTAATGACATGAAACCTTATTGCAGAATCATTAGATATTATTTAAAGCTGTGTTAACATGCATTAGGGTATTTTTTTTGTTTTGGGGGGATACAGCACCAGACACATAACCTACCTCCAGTGAAGTGTGTCCTACATCCTACTGGCTGCTGGTTAGTGTAAAAGTTCTTCTAATAGTGGTGAGCTTCCAGCGCTGTATGGGTTAACTGCCTCATCTGTAACACTAATGTAAGGTGCCGCTCGTCCTCCCCTTCATCCTCCCCTCGCCCATTCTCAAAATTCCTAGTAATATTTTCCAAGAATTCAAAGTATTCTGTGAATGGGTGAAGGAAGGATGAATGCCAGGATCAACCTCCTCCATTCATAGGACGCCTTCCACTTTGGGCAAATTCTTTGTGCAGGAGCTTCCTGTAATAAAGACTGGTCACTTCTGCTCTCTGTCCTTGTCTCCGCCCCTCCTGTAGTTCTCTGCAGGCAGCCTGTAGTGGGTGGGGCCTGCTGAATCCCTACCACATCTCTCTCTATGCACCGGCTATGTGCAGCACAGTGATGATGTCACTGCTCCTTTTAAAAATATCCAATTATCTGAATAATACCCAGGTAATATCTGGGTTTGAAAAGACATTTGGTGCACACATATTTGATTTATACCCTGTGTGGCTATTTAAGAATGAGTTTAAATTAAAATTTGTATGCTTCATGGCTTCTAGTGTGGGAGTAAAATAAGTACCAGTTTTGGTGTGTTTGGCAGGTAACTTTCAGCCCTGGTGTAAGTTGCCGCAATGGCAGCCTCCATGGTTTCTTTCAGCTGAAGTCAATGGATTTTTTACTGGTTGTGGCAGCGGAGTGTCTCAGTGAGCCTACGGATTTTCAAACGTGAGGGCCGGGACTGATGTGAATGAATAGTATGTAATGTGCTGTGTAAATTCATGGTGCTATATAAAAACCCGAAATAAATAAACAGCATAGGGGCCAACGGTATATATGCCAGTCCAAAATGGCACTGGTTGAGCCGTCTGCACCGTTTGTCAATTCTGTTTGCCATGCATATGCAAAAAGCTTAAGTGGTGCCATTTTGGGTTGCTGTCTGCCCTGTGCAATGTGACTGTTTAGTTGGTGACTGCACAGAGCAGTCTTGTGAGTAAACTGCCAGGCAGCTGGAAACAGAATTGGGGACCCTTGTTTCCCAGGGACAGACCCTTCCAAAGTGGGGACTGTCACCAGGAAAACAGGGTCTAATTGTAACCATATTCTAGGGCAAGATTTCAAGTTCATGCCCATTCTACCACAGGGCCTCTGCCATTGCCATTTTATATGGAACCTGTAATTAAAGAATACTCACTTTTTGCCCATCTATGCAAGAAAGGAATGTGATAGGATAATGAGAAAAGGATGCCCCCACCACTAGTCACCCTAGTCCTGAACCATACCAGGTACCCAGACCCCAGGAGAGCCCACACTTCCCCAACACTGACTCTATTCCTGTGTCCTCTTACCAAGCCATGTAACATCACAAGCAGCAAAGAACTGGAAGAAAGCAATGCCGGATCACAACATCTATTACTGGTGTATTATTTAAGGACAATTCTCTCTCTCGGTCCCGTGTGGCTTTGTGCTTTGTAATTCCGGTGCAGCTGCTTCCCGTTGCAATGTAATATGATAATTGCATTTGTCAGCACAATGTACCAAGTGCAGTACTTCAAAGATTTACTAGAAGTGAAAGGGGAGGGGCAGAAAAGCAAAGCGCAGGACTGTGCAGAGGCAGCAAAATGAAATTTTTTAATTCCAAAGCTCTTGGAAGTAATGTGTCTTAGTCACTCGATGATGGAGGTGTCTTATTTATACTAACTGCCGTTTAAGGCTGAACTCCGGCCACAAAAACTTTCATTTAGATATACTCCTCGATAGCCACAATAAATTCACTTTGTGTGCACCAAATGTCCCTGCAAACCCAGTTACCACATTGTAAAGTAGCAGTGACATAATCACTGTATTGTACACAGTCTGTGCAGAGCGGCAGAAAGGACTCAGCAACTTCTCCCATTACAGGCTACCTGCAGAAATCTACAGGAGGGGGCGGAGACAAGACCAGTCACCCTGCACAAGAAGAGACAGCAGCAGTGACTGATCTGTATTACAGGTGGGGCGGAGACAAGACCAGTCACCCTGCACAAGGAAAGAGAGTAGCAGTGACTGGTCTGTATTAAAGGAGGGACAGAGACAAGACCAGTCAACCTGCACAAGGAGAGAGAGTAGCAGTGACTGGTCTGTATTACAGGAGGGGGCGGAGACAAGACCAGTCTCTCGGCACAAGGAGAGAGAGTAGCAGTGACTGGTCTGTATTACAGAAGGGGCGGAGACAAGACAAGTCACCCTCCACAAGAAGAGAGAGCAGCAGTGACTGGTCTGTATTAAAGGAGGGACAGAGACAAGACCAGTCAACCTGCACAAGGAGAGAGAGTAGCAGTGACTGGTCTGTATTACAGAAGGGGCGGAGACAAGACAAGTCACCCTCCACAAGAAGAGAGAGCAGCAGTGACTGGTCTGTATTAAAGGAGGGGCAGAGACAAGACCAGTCACCCTGCACAAGGAGAGAGAGTAGCAGTGACTGGTCTGTATTACAGGAGGGGGCGGAGAGTTTGGGTGCCATTTAAATGAATAGCAACGTAAGATACATGCCACACTGTAAGGCAAGCTAGGCGCGTTGTGCAATAGCATGCGTTAATCACACGGTATTGTGTAATTAATGTGGTGCATAAGTGTGAATGGGCCCTAAAAAGACCAAACAGGAGCAAAGAGTAGCTCATTGTGAGGGATGTTTACTTCAAATAGTGCTTGGCAAGATAAAGTTGGGTGGGTGTGGACATTTTTTTTTGTGTGGTAGACACTGGGTTTTATATGGGATTGTCTTCCTTTGCAAGAATACATTTTAATTGGTTCTGTTGTGATATTAACATTTTCCTTAAAGGAGCCCTAAAGTCCCAGCATATCCTCTCCTGTTATAACATCAGCATTGTAATAGGAATACATACTAGAGTTGTTTTTGATAATGCAATCGAAGTTTACTTGATGACAAATCCCTTTTATGAGTGCTGCCTTACGTCTGCCCATCACTTTAATCAACCTTCTGGACTCCCAGTGTGCTTTGCGTCTCTTTCCCTTCTGCTTGATGTGATGCAATTATGATTTCTCAAGACTACATATCCCATAATGCATTGCCTCCAGCAAGCAATGATAATGTTACATTGTTCAGACGCTGAATTCTAGTTCAGCGTCTAGTTAACAAGAGGTTGTGACACAAAGAAGTGCCAATTTACAAGGCTGAGTGAAATTGTGTCACTGCATTGAGGAAGTCCATCCTATGGGCATCTGCAATAAGTAAGTTTACAAACTTCTAGATGGATCTGGTTATTAGGAGAGGGATATAATTTATGGAAATTCAATATAGAAATACAAATTTAGTTTTAGTTTTTGATCATAGATCTCCTTTATGATGCAGTACTGAACCTCACATAAGGTGCAGTCTAAAGAGCTAGCTGAAGTGTTTATGTGCTTATCCAGCCTTCAGAAAACAAAATCCAGTAGGTGGATTTTCTTTTGATAAGTATAGCAAGGAGAAAATCACTGGCAAGTCAGAAGCAGATTGAATTATATCAAAGCCATTCTCCACATATCACCATTTCATTTTCTATATGGAAGTGTTGTATGTGTCCTGTAATGTGTTTCATGCTTATGGGATTTTCGGATTTGTTAAGGTTTGCATTTCCAAGCCGAATGCGGAAATAATGACATTGAGTATGATATTTTCTAGTGGGAAATCTTGTTTGGCATTATGTTTAAGCGATAAATGTGGAATGAAAGAAAGAAAAGGAAGAGAAACAGGTTGCCACAGAAAGATAGGTTATCTAGGAGGGGGAAAAATAGAATTAAGTTTATTGTAGTTAGAGATAAGCATGTAATGGAAAATCTGCTGCACCAGACGATTCACTGGAGTGGAGTCCATTGCTTACAGCGCTGGGCAAGTACTTGATTTGTCCTGTGAATTGGTGAAATGGTAAAAATGGCCAAATGGACCTCTTACTAATTCAATGCTGGGTGTGATCCTGACACTATGTGCGGTTATGAATATGCCCCACAACGTCATTGGCGGTGTACTGATACAACATTAAATGAATGATGAGTTATGTAGAATACGGTAAAATATCTATAAATGAATTATCTATACCAGTCAAGGGATGCTGCCCTTTAAACCATGTAGTTAACTGCACTTATTTACAGTGCCGGGGGAGCGCTTGTTTTTAATGTTTATATCTTTGCTACTTTGGTGGTCGGCTTTTTGCCCTTTTTTTTTTTGTTCCTTTTTTTTTCTTGAGTTGTTTATGTGAATTGTGTTGTGCTTTCTTAAAATAAACATATCATATGGATTTTTTTTTCTTTTTCTATTAAATATTTTTGAAATATTGGACTACTGGCAATGGGATGTAATATTTTGTGGTTATGAGCATTATCCCTGTCTCAGCTGTGTGGGAGGTACAGGGGTGTTGTATAGGGGGGAGGCAGCAGTACCAGAATGAGATATAGGAGGGAAGTGGCGGTACAGGGATGATGTTTACGAGGGAAGTGGTGGTACTAGGGAGACACTAGGAGGAGGGGCCCTGTGGGGTAGGCTTTATTGGGCCCCATGGTTTTTGTATCTGTGTGTGTGCGTGTGTGTGTATATCAGGTCAGGCTGACCGATCTGCCGCCTGTCAGTTTTCAGGTGGACCTGATCGGAAGCCATATATTATTCTATGGGCAGCTGAATCTAAATGGACGGATGTACATTTTACATCTGGTTACCCCTGGCTCCGTCCAGGTCTGGAAAAACAAATGGATCAGAGTTCCATTTCCACGGACCTGACCATGCCAGATCAGAGGTGATTTGATTTCCCTATAGACCAACATGGGTCTGGTAATTTCAGTTTTTTTCCTCCATCTGCTAAATATTAGGCTTTCATCACTTTCTGTTTCCGCGAAAAGGGTCTCTAGTATAGGTGGATCTGTCTGGTAAGGGACACAGACAGCTGTAATAACCTGATAAAGGATCTGTTCTCGATTCCATCTGAAACAGATTTGTTATTTTAGTATTCTTTGAATATCATCTACATATAAACAGGAATACCCCTTTAATTTAACAGCAGTTAAAATGATTGAATTGTTTTTTTATGGATTAAACGTTGTACATTGTTGTTACTTATTATGCAATTGCATGAGCCCATTTAACTCTGGATACAGTTTACTGTAAATAAAATTCACTTGAAGTGGCAAACTCCAGGAAAACAAAATTCAGTTCCTAACATCTATCCAGAAAAAAAAAAACAGAGATAAAGAGCATGGCTCGTCTTGTAAAATAAATCTGTGTTCTTTGGCACAAAACATCAAGGTCCAGAGGTTGAGCAGTAGAAAAAGAAAAATTCAATTCTTGGAACGATCGTCTAGCCTTTTAAATCTGCCGTGCATTTTTCATTCTGATAGGGACTCAAAAGTCAGAAGAACCGGCAGCAACGGTCTAACGTAATCCAGCAGTATGTGCTGAAAACTTTATGTACTCATCTGTTAAATTACATCCTGGAACTGTGTACTGTTCATCTGAGAGAATAATTATTAAAACTAAGGAAGATATTATTTGCTCTAAAGCAAGAGGAGAGTAGCAACATGCTGAATTGCAAACGCTGTAGGCAATGTACTATGTGCAGCAAAATGCTGTACATAGTGCATTGCCTTCAGCCTCAGCACCATAGGAGCTCACAGTTTAATGTCCGTCCTTAGCATTCCAGACACACACAAAACTCTGCAACCATTTCCCATTTTGTGTTTTCAAAAACCATTTTCCCAAACAGAGAGAAACATTTATGAAAACTAGAGAAGACAGAATCTGGAGCAGCTGTGCATGGCAACCAATCAGCTTCTCTGTTTCATTTTCAAATCTTAACTGAACAAACTGAAGATAGAAGCTGATTGGTTGCCATGCACAGCTGCTCCAGATTTTGTCTGCTCCAATTTTGATAAATTCCCCTCAGTGTATTGTAGACTTTATTCACATTTGTGTTTGGGGCAGTCTCATAAATTGCTCAGTGAGACTGATGTGGCTCATGCTGCGGATAACACTATACAAAGTAATAGCAGATGACAATGCTTGCACCTGTTTTTACCTGCGGATGATCACCTCTGTTCAGGGGGCGATCATCTGCAGGTAGTCACAGCATGTCTGATTACATGCGATGGGCCACTAATTTAGATTGTAAGCTCTCACAGGCAGGGCCCTCCTTACCATCTTGTGCTGACTCGTATTGTAACTGTAATGTCTTCCTTATATTGTAAAGCGCTGCGCAAACTGTTGGCACTATATATATCATGTATAATAATTATAAATAGCAGCTGTTCGCATAGCTCTCACAGAGCACTTCATGAGACTGGCCCAAACCCAAATGTAAATGTGGCCGTAGACCAGCCATTCTCAATCAGGATGCTGTGGCACCCTGGCGTGCCTTCTGGCTTTGTCAGGTATGCCTCAACATTTTAGCTAACGTGAAGGGGGGCATCTGATGTTAAGGTGGAAACTCCACATCATTTTTTTTTTGCCATGTATTCCCACTTAAAATCCATACCAAACTTTTTGTCTAGGATAAGGGTCTGGTTTTGGTTTTGAAAGGAACCACATATTCATGTTTTTACATTTTAGACTGCGGTGACTTAGGACTTTTTATACTTTCAAAAGGTGCCGTGACTAAAAAAAGGTTGATAAATACTGCCTAGACTACAGAGGAAAACCAGAGCAGTCAGGAACTCACAGAATCAAGGACCTCTACACAGCAAGGCCACAGCACAAATGTTAAACTCAGAGTTGTGAATTCCCTGAAATGTATGCACAAATAGGGAACGCTCATCGTTTGGCTAAAAGTCATTGGAGTCAATAGGGAAGGCAAGGGTGTAATTAGCTTTAAATGGCTCCTATAGCTTTCAAAATCTCCTTTTATCCTTGGACCAAACTTGTGGCAAAAAAGGCCCTCCATTAGCCTCATTATTTTAGGAGCATGTTCGGCTGACCTAAGGCAGCTGATGTCCTGCTGTTTTTAGCCGATGTACGGCTTATCTCAGCCGTACAAGGCTGAAGCGAATAGTCGAACATCATTTGGATCACTTCACTTTGGCTCGGTTATTCACTCTGCTGCCTTCTGCAGCTAAGTGAATAGCCCCCTTAAGCTGGCCATACACCTAACAATTATCTGCAGATTTTCTGTGGTCAAATGGAAAAGGTGCAATAGATTCCTCCATCTACACAACTGTGTGGATGGAGTAATCTCCACCTGGGCCAATCTGTTGCACTTTTTCCATCTGTCCACAGAAAATCTGCAGATAATTGTAAGGTGTATGGGCACCTTTAGTTTTGTATTAGTCCTTGTTCACACGGGCAGTTGGGGGTGGGCAATAAAACAGGAGGCTGATCTGCATTTTTACCGCCCCCCTGACCAACCATTTAAAAGCTAATATAGGGCCAGGTTAGGCTTTTATACATGCCACAGCATGTTGTGTTTGGTAGGCAGTGCCACTTGCAAAATGTGACCATTGCAGTCAATGGGACCATGTGGGTGCAGGGCTGCAGCATGGTATTGCAAATGAACATCTTCATTGGAATAAAAAGAGGACAAAGCGACATTCAGGAGGCAGCAGTATCTGCTCCAGAACACCGGGCAGCGGCTGCACTACCACTCTCTGAACAGCGTTCCTTTAGCTGTCTGCCTCCACTTTAGTTCAGCTTTAGCTGTGCTTGCATAAACTTCCATTCATAATTTAGCTTTACTGGCCCTTTAAACTGTTTGCATTGAGATGGAAAGCGGTAACTAAGGGGGGGGAAAAAAGCAAGATGTTATGAAAAGTTTAATACATTGGAAAATGTAACTACAAATCATAGCAAGATGGTTAATTTATGGCACCAGTAAAATCTCTACGAATGGAAGGAGCCCGCTGCAGTTTATAACATTTTACGGCTGCAATATTTTCTAGTATGCTAATCATATTGATGTAAGTTCTTCAGCAGCAAACAACAACTCTGACTTTTTTTTTCCCATTCTTTCTTCTTCTACAATACCCAAGTGGCGGGTACAGATGTATGCGTGGTGTTTCAGGTGTTTGATTAAAGTAAACATATATAAACACACATGTTTAATTTCCCGCGATCCGCTGGTGTGTCTTGATTAATGGTGTTTGTTGTTAGGTGTGTTCTGCACAAGATTTATGGGTGGTGAATACATTATACCTCTACAACATGCAGTGAAAGGACCTAAAGTGACACTTTACTCGGGAGTTGAATCTTAAAAATGCATTCAAGGATCTTATATATTGATAAAAATGTATCTTATTTGTGTATCACTCGGCTGTAGATCCTCAAATCATCTCTGAATTAGTGCTGACACTGTGCTTCCTTCTGGAGGGTGGCTACGTTTGTCTCCCATTATTCCCGTATGTGTTGTAAAGTAGTCACCACTCCAATCTTGCTCCCGTGATGGACTACAATCTCATGTTTAGTTTACTAATTTGTATTGAGATTGTAGTCCATCACCATAGCAAGCTTCCTGATATGAGAAAGAAGGACACTTTCCAGCACCAGGTATTATTTAGGCAATGGACCTGCCACACCCCCAGTTATGTGACCATTAGGAATATTTATGCCTAGAAATATTTATTTGGTCAAGGCATGTAAAGCACAATGAGGACAATACATCAGTCCTCATTCACACCTTAAGGTTTTGTAGCTTGAAGCCCCAAGCCCCAAAACATTCAACAACCAGAATCCATACCCTCCACCCAACTTCTTGAGATGAGAAAGAAGGACACCTCCCAGCACGATGTATTTAGGCAATGGACTTGCCATGCCATCAGTTATGTGGTCATTAGGAATATTTATTTGATCAAGGGTTGTAAAGCCCAATGGGGACAATACATGAGCCCTGATTCATACCTGAGCATTTGGGAGCTTGAAGCCCTGATTCACACCTGAGTGCTTTGTAGTTTACAGCTCAAAGCTCCAAAAGGCTCAACAACCAAAGTATATATGCCCCAAGTTTCTGAAATGAGAAAGAGGGACACCTTCCAGCACAATGTATTTAAGCAATGGACACACCCCTGCCACAACCCCAGTTATGCTACCATTAGAAATATTTATGCAAAACATTATAAACTAAACTCAGCATAGAATTCCTTTATACTGGATATTCAAAATATCAAAAAAGATCATTAAGAAATAAAAGAGAGGTTTTAGTGTACAATAACACATTGGTAGTTATATAGGACCTTCTCATAGATATCTGTACATCAGACCAAAAAGAGGGACAACTGTGGAGGAAGGAGGTATTTGGTTCCCAATGAGGGACAATTGGGAGGGATGAAAATCTCATGCTTTTAAATGTGTGCCTATTCACACCTATAGCTCAGGATCTGAAGCTCCAAAAGACTCAAGAGGTACTTATTTAAAAAGAATGTTTTTTTTTTTTTTTGGCCCCATAGGCTTCAATGGAAACGCCTGAAAATGCCTAAAAGTTAGTGTTTTTCAAGGCTAAACAACCATCTTCTCCTCCTAGTAACTAGTTTTCCATTAGCTAAAACCAAAACATTAAAACCTGAATATGACTGAAAAAAATACACAAAAACACACAAAATAAAAAGCTCAAAAATCACCTGTAAATATTCAGGTGTGAATGTAGCTTTAGAGTTTTAATTATTAAAGTGTATCTAAACCACCACATCACCGTAGCTGACTCTCCTCCATGTTTGAATCATTGTCTGTACACCTCTTGCCTTGTATAACTTTGCATTGCCTAATTTTTCATAGACTCCATGACACCTGTGTCCTCTATGGACTCTTCAATTGTATAAACTACTACAATTATGTGATCTATTTCAGAATCTGTGTATTGTTGTACCACGAAAAAGCTCACAACTGTGCCTGTGTCCCTGGACCTCTGCTTTTCTCCCACTTGTTTCTGTTGCTTTCTTGTGTGTTATTCAGGGCCGGCCTTAGGCCTTTAGGCGCCCTGTGCGAGAAAGCTTTACAGCGCCCCTCAGTGACCACACCCCTCAGTGGCCACACCCTTTATTTTAAAGAACAAAAATTTACAATGTTGCAGCTAACTAGTACTTAGGCCTTATTTTCCTTTATTTTTACCTGGTGAGATTGCCAGTAACACAGTCTCTGTCCTGGGGTGACAACGCTTACTCACTGACCACTGTACTGAACTTCATGGAGAAACAGTGTTGTCACCCCAGGACAGGAAGTGTGCCAAGACTAAAGTATACACCCTCTTTATAACAGGGGGGGGGTTGTAGTCCACCAAAAGAACTGGGAGAAATGCTAACTGGTAAAAGTCAGTAGGGGCAGACAGCACAGGAAGTTATCAGCTCACTTTCTGGTAGGATCAACTGGTATTTAGTTGCACTTATCAAATATATGACAAAAGGCTTTCAACTGTGTATTTAACAAACAAGCAGGGAACAAATAATTTAATTGTTAGAGTTTACATACACTTTAAAAAGAAAGTATAATAATATTATTTGTTCTATACATTGCAAATGATCAGCTGGATGTAAATAAAATTACATTTCTATGTTTTGTATAATTAGTCATTATATATGTACAGGAGGCCAGCCAAAAGACTTCAGAGAAGTTCATATTTTAGAGTGAAGGACCTGAAAGATATATGGTTAAGAATTCTACTACTTCATATGCCCAACTATGTAAGTTGGGAGAGAGGGGCCCCTTTCAGTACACAATGGGGGGAACTTACAAAGAGTGCAGCATTTTTTCTAAACTTAGCAAATGGAGCAGATCCTGGATCCACACCCCTTTGTTAATTAGGAGCGATATGCTCCGTTTTCTATTCCGTGTCTGTGCCAGGCATGACATGTAGACATGCTTGTACTGGCTCCCTCTGCCCAGAGAGGGAGAGAGAGAGGCTGATTAACTGAAGAAATAAGAAATTGGGAATATTTACACATTTGTATTACATACAATTGTTTGAATATTCATTTTAACTATCTGGTCATGTGCAGATTAAAAAATTAAACAAGTATTTTATTTTCACATGATTGAAGTGAGTTTTCACACAATTTATTATGTGAACATTCTCAGCTCCTTTTGTAAATCAGCCTCAGGTCTCTTTCACATGGGGCAATGACATACATGCGATTATATGCATTTATATGCCTTTATATGGCCTTTCTAAATATATATATAAATGCATGCAATGATTCTAAATGGTTTGATACATCTGCTATGGTGATGTCCTAAGCTCGAAAGATATTGGGCAGAGGTGACTGATACCAGTGTTATGGTCATGAGCATTTCCCTAACCCACTTATCTGTATTCTGGGTCATTATGAATCATTCTACCTAAATGAATATGCATCCTTGGCAAATGCTAAATTATTATTTACTGCCAGCAGGATGTTAGCTATCAGATGGGTCTCCTCCATAACCCCCTCTAAGGAGGCATGGCTACAAGAATTAAGTAGATCCATTGCATTTGAAAAACATACATATTTCTTTCAAAATGATATGCGTAAATTTGACCTCATTTGGGCCCGCTGGATGAATGTGATGGATCACAGTGGAATGTAACGTGTATGCTTGGGCACTTTTGCTGCTTCCTATGTGTTTTTAAACATGTGTATCTTTAACCTGTACGAATGTTTGTTGAGGTGGCTGGTTAATGACTGTTTTTGAGCTGTATATGGCATGTTGATTTACTGTGCTTTGTTTGATAAGGTCTGTCTTTGTATTAACTCAGGCGCTAAACCTTAAAATTGCATTCAAGTAGAAATATGGGTTAACCTTCTTTTTCCATAGTTCTCTTTAGAGTCACAGGAGGATATATACTAAAGTCTTTCCATGACCCAAAACTCAGTATATAGCGGGCTATTGCCCCCTTTATGCTGAGAGTGCAATACTGTTGAGATCCACCCCGCTTGCTGATGGCAGTGTGATAATAATACATTTTGTTTTCGGGGTCTTTACACCAAACCCCCAAAAAATTGACAACTGAGGAGGAAAGATGGACAGAGAGATTTGATTCTGAAAAAAACAAAAACGGATGGTTCCTCCAAATGATAGAGCCTAGTATGGGACTACCACATTGTACTACATTATTGAATCTGGCTGCATGTATTAAAATGTGATGAAGACTCATCTGTGGTGTTTTTGCAGTTGGTATATTTCCTGATGACAGACATTTCCGCAGCCCAATATTAGCTAACCAACCCAATGATCAATGATCATGTGTGAGCCGAGACAGAGAGTCATTATGGTCTGTGGAGACAATCTATAAGACCATGTTCCATTGTAAACACTCCTATGTGTGTGTTGGGAACAATATTTGGGTCCTTCAGAGAATTCGAAGGTACCATATACTGTCACTTTTCTTTCAGTATCTCTGATAAATAATGGCAACCCGGATACACTGTTTCTGTTACTGTATTTCAAAAGTCACTTAAACTCCAAACTTTCTAAAAATAATTGTTTCATATTTTTTTTGAAAAAATATTGAATTTGAAAAATTTGAAAAAATGTTTACATCTGAATCATTCATTAAATTAATTGCAAGAGGTCCTGTCATGAAGGTCCTTGTTGAGGTATCTTCTATTACTTTTGTATTACTTCTGTTCTGAGACTTGATTCACAGGACCCTCCTGCATTTGTTTTATTTAAACGCAGAAGAAATGTATCTGGGAAGAACAGTGTTTTTTTGTGAATTTGTTGTTTATATGCAAAATGTATTTGCCTTTATTTATCATGTATATAGATGTGTTCAAAGTTCAAACATTTCTATTTTTTTTAAACTGAATGCACACAAGTAACATGTGCATACCATTTAATTGATGTATTTCAATATTATTATTGTTTTCCATTGTTTATGTTAATACAAAGACAGACCTTTTTCAAAGAAAACATAATATATCAACATGTTATGTACAGCTCAAAAACAGCCATAAACAAGCCATCTCTACAAACATCGGTACAGGTTAAAGATACACATGTTTAAATTAAAAAATGTTGCTTCAATATAAAGTAACAGGGAATTAACTAAGATTTTTCTGCCTCTTTTGTGAACTTTGAAGATTAGTTTCTCCACAATGCCTATAGCTGCAGAGGCAAATGAGGGCTTGTCTTAAAATGGTTGTTCCCAATATGTAAATACTTTACTATGCATAGTCTGGGCACAGGTTCATTTTAAAGGCTTTCTTTCACCTAAGTGTAAGTACATTGTCTCTTAAAACAAGATTTAGTGACCATTAATTTCATACTGCCATTGACAGACCTGTTCCATTTACGATTTTCCTACAGGGTGCTTTAGATGATGAGGTTAGGTAATAAATTACGGGTGTCCAATGCACTATGGTAGCATTTCTCTGTAAAGGATTTAGATCCAGTGTCAATGGGCTTTTGTTTGAGTCAGAAATGCATTTCTCCCCATAAAAGTCTACAAGAATACAAAAGCATCTTGAAGCATGTAAGCTTCAGGCCAAATGATCCTGTCAATGCATTCTGAATAATCTCAGAAGCATCTCAGTCTGAAGTCAAAAACACGATGCATTTGCTAATCGACACAGACCCAAAGCTCAACGATGCTGGTCCTTAGACCTATTTCAAGGGACAAAGGCAATTAAAGGAAATTATTGTTGGCTAGATTAAGTAATGCTAAATGTTAGTTTACTTTGAGATTTGTGGATGATTTAAAGTAGTTCATAAGGATAAAGTGTCTATTTATCAACGTGTTCATCTAAGATGCACACAACTTTCACACAAGATTCATATATATGAAGATTCATATATATATATATATAATATTTCTAATTGTATGTTATGGGAAACACAAAATGTCAATCTTGGGTGAAAAAATATTGATAAAGAGACCCCTAAATGTCAAGATTAATATATTGCTTATGGTAATCTACATTTATGAAATGTATATGTTCACTGTTTCTTATCTACAGTATTCATGCTGTTGTGTGCGTAGCATACTAACATTTGCAGACAATATTATCACTGTGCTGTGCAGTGGGAATTTCCTCCCAATGAGTTGGTGTATTGGGTTCCTTCTTTATAGTGGATGACTTTAGAAGCCTCAATAAACATAGCAATGACATAGAGAAACCTCCCTTCAATAATGGACTAGAGTGTTATAGTTTGAGTTCCTTCTAACCTCAGAGTCCAAGGCTAAGTGCAGCTCCATCTCTGCATTGGTTCTAGCCTCAGCCAACTTTTATATCGAGGGTGCTTAAAGTCCAACTTCAGACTTTTTTTTTGGACAGAATTGGGAAGAGTTCAGATTTCTGTCCCTTTTTTATGTCTGTGAACCTGTTGGGGAATTTTTGTCACTTCCTTTTCTTGTGACACCTGTACAAGTAATATGGGTTATGGCTGTCACATGAACTGGAAGACACACAGCAGATAAGTAATTGTCAGATGTCCCACACCTTCCTAACTGTTTTAAAATGTGTTATTATTTTTGCCTGTGTCTCCATCGGAGAGAAGTCTAATCAATTCCTTTTCTGACAGGAAGTGAAGGAAAATCTTCCCAATATAAGCTGACAGGTATCCAAAACAAAATAAATAAACAAAATGTTGGGCTTAGGCCTTAACTTGACCTTAATGTGGCCATCAGGGGGATGAGAAATGCTGGTTATTTCTAAATAGAAAAATGAATGCATGCATTAAAGTCGAGTTACTTTGCCTAGTTTGAAGTAATGTTATCAATCTGCTGCAGGCAGAAGATAGCATATCATCAGTTTCCTCTCCCCACTGAACAGACATTGCAACGTTGTAGCAAGGTGAGAGACTGTGGCAGGGGCCCATTTGGGTCAGACATTTGTGATCAGAGCCAAGAATTGTATAGGCACCAAAATGTATATAACTAGGAGAAACAATGATGTCACACTCCATGCCCTTCTGGCTCTTCCTGCAGCAGGAAGGATGCCATAAAGGGCCCATTTTAACTCAAACACACAATGTCCATAGCAAAAACAGCCACATTTTACAGTTGGAGAGATCTTTACTGAAGCCCATCATGGGTGAAACATTTCAGAGAAGGAGGAATCAAGATGGGGTGTGTGATGTGTACGCCTAGGGTCATCCCCTTAATGAGGCAGCCTGAGGCTGTTGCCCCAGGTGGTATCTCTTTGGGTCACGCGGGGGGGGGGGGGGTCAGAGCATCCCAGGTTGCTAAGAACCGGGCTAGGAGATACAGTATGTTAGGACCATATACATCTCTCGGCCGTGCTCTTAGCAACCTGGGATGCTCTGGCCGGCGTCCTGCCCAGCTCCTTGCAACGAGTGACATCACTGTTTGCCAGGAGCTGGACGGGACGCCGGCCAGAGCATCCTGCATACCGGCACCCACCCCTATCCTCTCTGCCTCAGGTGGCAAAAATGCTAGGGACACCACTACCTAATTACATCTTCTACTGGAGCATGGCCATTGCTTCTGTGAAACAGGGTTTATATAATTGTGTCATGTTAGAGTAGCCCAGCCCAGGTAAATGAAAAGCCAGGCTTACAAGAAATAGGCAGACTGGCACAGCCTGGCACGACTGACACTTTAGACAGAAATAATGCCACTAGATGGAGCAATGAAGCATAGGAATTTTCTCTGCTCCATCTAGTGGCAGTAATGCAGTGCAAAAGGGATTTGCCGAGCTATACTCTGTGCAAAAGTTTTATACCTCAGCCCCATAGTGTTGTTCCACTCTGAAGAGGTCCAATGAAAATGTCAGGGTCAACGCTGGAACATGGGGGCGGTAGGTAGAATTTGCCCTTTTTTTTAGGAGGGCGGTGAAAAAGAAAAACGGGTGGGGAACAGGAGATCCACTTGAAACCTTTCTGCTATTTTTAGTATTTATCTGAAGGCTTATGTATGCATATACAGTATAATCTATTCTAAATCTTGATTTGCATCGCTGCAACTCTATTTGCTTTGCAAGAATAACAAGGCTTTGTGATTCTTGTGATTCTGTTTGTGATTCTTCTCGCACCCTCTAACACCTGCAAATTTAGATGATATATTTTAGTTTTCAACCTTTTGCTAGTTGGGAAAGGTCACAGAGAAAGCTTTACATTGCATTTCTAAACTGCTCAGTTAGCCATTCTTTATGGTCCATATATCATTTTAATTACTTGCGGGCTGTCTTCCTCCGAAGATTTGTAAATTAATAATACAATATAGACGGAAATACAAGAATAAAAGAGACAAAGACAGTTCGAAAATTGCTAATATTTATTCAGACCTTTTATATGTATTCATTTATCACTTTACAGGGATTTGTTCTGACTCACACTGGAGAAATATGCTACACGATTCAAAACGATTCACAAGATTTACCCCTTCACAGCCACAATGAATTTACATTTTTTTTAAATTTAGTTATGTGCAATTATTTAATTACCCAAGTACATATTTAAAGTGCACCTGAAGCCAAAACGTTTGTTATACAGGGCTATTTACAAAAAAAGTGAAGAGTTTGGAGAAGGCAGGAGAAGTGAACAATCTAGGACAAAATAGTTGATTTGGGAAAAGTCTCCAGTTCAGCTCACTTTCCAGTTCAGCTATGTTGTCCTAGAATGTTCACTTCTCCTGCCTTCTCCAAACTCTTCACCCTTTTTTTATATATTAATTCTTTATTCCAAATTTTTTCACATTAAGACAGAAAACAAGCAATATCATTTACAATTCATTTCTTAAATACACCCATACTTACAAAATATATCTTACACAAATCACAACCTTCCCATCACTCTATCATCCCTCCCTCCCTATGTTATCTCCTACTCTACCGAGAGTTCTAAAGGAGAGCGGTATTGCTATCTTCCCCTGGATATTGATTCAAGTCTTCCCTATCTACCTATCACTCTATAGTGCCACTTCTTATTAGAGGGACTATAATGTTCCTCGTTCTAGTGCTATATGCAGAGTGTTTTAATATATTATCAAAAAGCGACTTCATGCAAATGTGCAAAAATAGATATGGAAAAATAAAAATATAAAAATTATTCTGTGTCTTGTTTGTGTATTTAGTGTTGTATTATCTATCTCTTCTTCTTAGTAATTAATATTTACGTGCATTCTTAGTTAAAGTGTAAATGTGTACAAAATGACCTTTAGATCAGTTCTAGGAAACATGGTTATATACATATATATTTTCTTATATCCTATATATTCACTCTTCACCCTTTTGTGAATAACCCTGTTAGACTTGGATAGAGTGGAGAGGGATTAGAACACCCGTTAGGGTTTTAATTGCTTTCTGTGTCCGTATAAAGCTGGTCATACACATTACAATTATCTGCAGATTTTCTATGGTCAGATGGAAATGGTGCAACTGATTCCTCCATCTACACATAACTGTGTGGATGGGGTAATCTCCACCTGGGCCAATCTGTTGCACTTTTTCCATCTGAGCACAATAAATCTGCAGATAATTGTAAGGTGTATGGTCACCTTTAGGCTGGGTTCACACCTAGGCGTACGTTTGCCGCACGTTTTTACCACGATTGCGGTAAAAAAACCGCGTGACAAACGCACGTTTGCGAGGGCTACCTGGCTGTAGCCCAATGGATATGCACGACAGCTACGCCCCAAAGAAGCTCCTGTACTTCTTTGGGCGTAGGGCGTTTTACAGCGCGTTCCTACGCGCTGTAAAACGCCCTGGTGGGAACCATGCCCATAGGTAATAATTGTTTTTCACATGTTGAGCGTTTTACCCCGCGTAGGAATGCGCTGTAATACGCCCAGGTGTGAACCAGGCCTTAGGGAGTTTCACCCTCTGTTAGTCCTGGTGACCGTTATAACTTAAAATGCCTCCAGTTCTACTTAATATATTGCAGCTTACCAGTCTTTCAATGTGGTGGCTGCATTTCTTTTTTTTTTTCAATATATTTGTTCCTTTTATTTTTATCATGTGAACCCCGCAAATAGCACTCTTCTTGTCCCTAAGGTGGCAATGTGCACTTCCTCCATTGTATCTATGTAGTGAGCCATGGTTGTCACCCAAACTGGACTTCAAGGATACCTTCCTCTCTTATTCTACATTACATGGGGGACGGGGAGTAGTTGTTTATAATTATGTGCAACCAGTCTTGTGATCCAGACAACCTGCCAGACAGCATAGCCAGATTCTTGACTCCTGCAGCAGCATTACAGGTTGGTGAAAACCCAGCCCTAACCTGCTGATTGGACAGATCTACTGTAGCAGAGCCTTGATGAACTCTTATGGCTCTGCTTGATAAATATATAACCACGGTTATTGGTGAGCTATATATAGCCTGTTTTAAAGTGAAATATATATATATATATATATAT
>NW_017306370.1:429259-449650 GCF_000935625.1 Nanorana parkeri | reverse complement strand
TATATATAGGAAGTCCCCGGGTTATGTACAAGATAGGGACTATAGGTTTGTTCTCAAGTTGAATTTGTATGTAAGTTGGAACAGGTACATTTTTTCAGTGCGACTCCAGCCAAAAAAAATGTTACATCAGATTTGTGTTTCAGAGGCATTGTTGCAGGGTGAAGACAAAAATATGTGTACACCATGCGTACAGGGTTATGACAGTAACGTGAGCCAACCTCCTGTAATGTACGTACAATACTATGAACCAGACCCGAAAAGGTGAGCACAAGAGCGGTTGCATTACAACTACTGGAATGCTGCACGGTACACTTTGGCTGCAGCCTGGGACCCCCTGCTGTACAGTAATAGCCTCCGTTTTTAAGTACCTGTCAAACGTAAGTCGGATGTTTGTAACTCTGGGACTGCCTGTATATACTGTATATAGTATCCAGCTTTACCTTGCAGATCTGTTCTAGAGAATTAAGCTGCAAGCTGATTGGTTTCTCGGAGGTGTAATTTCCTTCACAACTCTTCACATATGAGCTTCACTCTTTCTTTTTACAGGTACAATAATCTAATTTTAATATTTCAGCCAAGGGAGATCCCAGCATGCTTTGGACAGCAGGCAGTTAGAAGTGTCTTCCAATAAATAGACCAGGACCTTAATGCATCCCATAAAACCTTTCCCTGAATAATCGTCCGGTGAAATTGCAGATTCCACAGTATTTGATTGCCTCCATTCATACTTCACCTTGCTGTTGTGATTGCATTTTGGAAAGTTCTTTTTTCTCCCCGGGATGAAATCATGAAATCAGCCGTCCACTCTGACGGCTGCATTTAGCCGGATGCTGTAAAGACTTAATTCTCTGTCCGAGGCATTCCGCTCTGATCACAAGAGAAGGGTGATGTATTGACAGGCCTTTTGTCACTTGCCTCAGAATGTCTTACTGCCAGAGTTTTAGAGTTTTATAACCTGGACCTGAATGTAGTAGGTACAGGAGATAATTACAGCTTTATAAAACCTACAAAAATCTATAGGTATACTGCTCCCAAAATCAAAGAAATGCATTTTGCATTTTGGTTTTGTTCTTATTTACCAGAAAATAAACGGAATAAATTAAAGCATTTCTAAACCAAGAGGCAAAAATGTCATATATTGCAGCTTACCAGTCCTTAGACTTAGTGGCTGCATTAGTTTTAATTTTCCAGGAATTTGTCCATTTATTTTCACATGATGATCCTAGGAATAACATTCTTCCTGTCCCTTCATAGCTACACTAATTTCTCCATTGTATACATGGAAGGAACCATGATTGTCACACAAGCTGAACTTCAAACATGTGCCTATACATTGTTCATGGAAAGGTCTAAACCCAATTATAGGGAAGTACCAACATTCCAAACAACAAAGTCAACACAGATTCATAAAGACCACAGTGGGACTTTCTACTAGAAACACAATCAGAAAATATATCTAAAATTCATAAATATGTTATTTGCACATAATTAACATAATATGAAATGAATGAAAAGACTAATATACACTTTTTTATAATTTTATAGAAAGACCATTGTTTGTCCCCCAGACTCCCATCATTACAGGGTCACATATAGATCTACTGTATATCCTTATAAAATTGAAGAATAACTCCGGGCAGATATAAAACTTAAAACTTACCCTTGCAGTGATTAAAAAGACAGCACACCAGATGCTGCCTGCTTGGAGACTCTATTTGTTTGACTGAAACTTCAGACTGAATCCTCTCATAAGAGAGCAGTCAATGCAATAAGCCATTTATTTGTATATGTAAATTAGAGCTTGAGTAAATATAGTGAATAAAGTCTGTAATCAACAGGTTTTTTTACAACCAGCTATAAAGAGAAAGATTACACCATCGAAAAGGGAGCCAGGAGCTCCATCTGCTCGGTAATAATAAAAATTTTGTATTGTATATACATTTTAGAGGGTTATTCACTACAGAGCTGAAGGATCCAGCCGTAGCTTCGGCTGATCCTTCGGTTTGCTTCGGCCGCCTGAGCCCTTCTGTTCAGTCGTACCACATGGCTGCTGTACGGGCTATTCACTATAGCCCTATACAGCAGCCGAAGGCAGCCGAGTGGCTCAGCCGACCAGAACACATATGCTTCGGCTCAGTTGACAGGCAAAAGCATGGAGAAAGGTCGACCAAAGCCAACCAATCTCCACACAAATGAAAGCTGGGTGGAGCCAGCCGTGATCTCACGGCTCGCTCTGCCCAGTTGTAATGACAAATGGCCTGGGGACGCTGATCTGTCGTTAAACAATAACAACTGGGCGGAGCTGGCCAAGACGTCCAACTCCGCTCAGTTGTTATTTATTGCCTGAGACCTGCTATAAGACTCTGGCAGGTGTCGGCCAGTAGGAAACAGTTGGGTGGAGCTAGCAGGAGTTTGTCGCGTGTGGTCGGGTTGGCGTGCATCGTTTTCATTTTTTTATTTTCTTTAAAATATTTTTATTATTTTCGTAATTCTTTTTAATTTTCATTTTTGTTTTACATTTTCTTAAATACTTTTTCAGCATTTTTCCCCATTAATTTACCTTTTTTTATATCTGCTTGCTACCTCGGAGGCAGTGAGCAAAATAGCCGAACCAAATGCAGCTCGACCGCATTCGGCTATTCACTCACTGCTGTTCAGCCCCCTATAAGAATTGGGGCGAACGACAGCGAGTGAGCTGCTGGAACTTCGGCTCAGCCGATCCAGATGTTGCATTGGCTGAGTCGAACTCCTTCTGCACTTCGGCTGAGCATGTTCAGCTGACCGAAGGCAGCCGATGTACGGCTGATTTTAGCCAATGTATGGCTGAAATCAGCTGTACAAGGCTGAAGTGAATAGCCGAGCAGCGTTCAGCTCACTTCACTTCGGCTCGGTTTTTCACTCGGCTGCCTTCAGCAGCTTTGTGAATAACCACCTTATTTTGAATTGTATTTTTTAGTCCTGACTGTAATTGATAAAGAAAGTATTTACAGAATCACTATACATCCCCATTAAACTTAAAGCATTAGGTAACAATGACAAATGAGTGCACTGTGTGTAATCTGCAAGTTACATGCTACGCTCTGGAACTGTAATGAGGTATTTGTTAGTTGAATGAGGCATTAGAGATGGTTTGCAACTTAAGTGAGCTTTATTGAAGCATGTTCAGGTATAAAGACTTTTCTTTTTAGTGTGGATACAACTCTTAATACAGTGCAAATTGTAAAAAAAAATTAAAGAGTCTTTTACAGTCTTTAGGAATTTCAGTAAAGAACAGCAATTGTTTGGCATGGTGGTTCTGCCATTCCGATTGGATCAGACACTCACTTACTCTTGCAGAGAGAGTCACACAAGCACCCTCCAACTGGGTATCAGGGGCTTGCCGGAAGATCACTTGGTGTTCAATGGTCTGAAAAGCAATGCACATGCTACAACTGAAGCCACAGGCTCACTTGTTGTTTAACCACCATGTACTCTGTAAAAGGCAAAGGTCTTCCCCTTTAATGATAAGTGAAGTGTTAAAAAAGGTCTGAATATGCTTGTGTTGCAGAGGTAACCAGTACTGGGGGATTTTTCATATGGAGCAGGAAATTACAGAGCTCTTATGTCCATGCTAAAATCTATTTTATGGTTGCTGTTATATTAGGTGCATCACCAGGGGCGTAACTAGAAATCACAGGGCCCCATAGCAAAATTTTGTATGGGGCCCCGTGATTTCTAGTTATACGCCTTGCAGAGCCCACTTGAGATCCCACCTGAGGGTGACCCTGCAGAGCCCACCATAGACTCTGTATGGTGGGCACTGCAGGGTCACCCTCAGGTGGGCAGGTCACACTCCTTACCTGTCCGCCTCCTCTTCGTCCACGGTCGCTGATGGGCCCCGCCTCCTCCTCTGTCACCGACCACGGGCCCCGCCTCCGGCTCCACTGCCGGGTCCAGCCTGCTTCACCGCTGCTGCTGGCTCTCATGTGGACTCTGTGGAGAGGAACGCGCCGCTGCAAAGAATACTGTCAGTGATCTGAACAGCGGCGTGTTCGTCTTCAGCCGCCAGTAAAAGCCAGCAGCAGAGGATCCCATAGCGACCCACTATGGTGATTGTTATGCCACTTTAGACTCTAGTTATAAGAAAGGATCTCTGTTAGTACAGGGTACATGTGGGGCTTAAAGTGGAAGTAAATTGCTTGTTTTTCTGTCAGACCATATTCCAGTCCTCAGCTCTTAACCCAGCCGCCAAACTCTGCTGCTGACACTTCTGGGTTTTCAGAAGTCCCTCTTGGTCATTGGGTGGCCACTGATAATGTAATGTATGTGCATGTGCACAGAAGTACTTCCTCCCCAGCACCTGGCCCATTCACATAATCCTAGAAATGCTGTGAATATGCTAAGTGTGTTCATTGCAAGGTGCATGCACTGTACCCAGAAAATAAAAAATCGCTGAAGGAGAGAGGAATAATTTTTGGGGGGCGAAAGAGACTTTGAGACATATCTTTTACTAAATGTATCTACCGCGCAGTGATTTTTTTCTTTTAATTTGTTAACTTCCACTCGACTTCAGACATTTAATGATAATTATAATTAAAAATAATCATAACGATAACTATAATAATAATAGTATTATTACAATAAAGTAATAATATTAACAAAAAGAACAGACAAAAACATCAGATAAATGTTTTGGTTAGCAATTACATTCTGTTTGGATCTAGATAATGCCTGTTGTAGTGGTGGTAATCAGAATCTTAATGATAATGTTAATATTAAAAATGATTAAAAATAAATGATTAATGATCCTGATAAAATAATATTTGAAAAATACTAGTATGGGCACATGAATGTGAAAAGTGTATTAAATTCATAAAAACAGTAAGAGCCATTAGATAAAAAAATTAGCAAATGTAAGGGAAAACTACAGAGGGAACTGATTAGAGTATGTGTTCAAAGTGAAAATGTATGGTCTCCTAAGCGTAAAAGATACAATAGATTCAATAAAGATCCTTAGATTAAAAACAATATAAATAACAGAGATAATTGATTAGGGAATTTGATTTAAGTGGAACATAAGGGATAGAATGTTAGGGAAATCTATTAGACTGGTAAATTATTGGTTACAATATCATATCAAATGGGGTGAGTTAAGATGCCCATTCACTTGCCGAAATTCACACCATGTGTGCCGCTGTCGGCATCCTTTCGGTCGGAAGATTTTCATTTGATAGGACCTCGCAGTCAATGACCTGCCCACTCTCATCGGCCACTGTCAAAATACAATGCAAACAGTGGGATTCCTTGATCGACACACCCCTAAGGGTTGATGGAGGAGTATGTTCTATTTTTCTCGTTCAGACCATGAGTTGAACAAGAAAAATAGATCAGTGTATGGCCAGCTTAAGTCTATGAGATATAAGGGTCTATTCACGAAGCAGCCAAAGGATCGAGCCGTAGCTTCGGCCGTTCCTTCAGCTAGCTTCGGTCCCAGGACCCCTTCGGTTCAGTAGAACCGAAGGGCTGCTGTACGGGCTATTCACAATAGCCCTACAGCTCCCGAACTTAGCCGAGCGGCTCAGTTGAGCCGGAGGCATATGCCTCTGAAAGCCGAAGCTGGCCAAGCGGCCGGCCATTGGCCAGCCGACAGCCTGCTTCTGACAGCTGGGTCTTACGGCTGGCTCCGGCCACTTGCAGAGAGATCAGCGTCCCTTGTTACCAGCTAACCAGGGACACTGATCTCCAGACAGAAAACTCTCCCGGGCGCTTTGAGAGCCTCCCGCTCCCAGCTGCCCAGGAGTGAAACAGTGCTTTGTCTTTTTTTTTTATTCTGACAATGCACCCGGGAGAGTTTCTTTTTTTCTTTTTTTTGACAGCAGCAGAACCGCTGGACAATAGAAAACAGTTGGGCGGAGCTAGCTGTCATTGCTAGCTCCACCCAATGGTTTTCTATTTATTTTTTAAAACTTTTAAAACTATTTTTCTGTTCTGCAGCCGAGCCGAATGCTGCTCAGCGAGTAGCCTGCCGGAGGTACGGCTCAGCCGATCCAGGTGTTGGATCGGCTGAGTCGAACTCCTTCTGCACTTCGGGTCCCCGACCCAAAGCCATGCGAAGCAAGCTGATGTACGGCTGATTTCAGCCGATATACGGCTGAAATCAGCCGTACAAGCCTGAAGTGAATAGCCGAACAGTGTTCGGCTCACTTCACTTGGGGTCAGTTGTTCACTCGGCTGCCCTTTGGCAGCTTAGTGAATAGACCCCATAGTTTGGCAAATAGTGTTACAATGTAGTCTCACATAGAATCGAAATGTAGCCAAATGAAAATACTCCCCTCTAAAGGCTCAACATTGCCAATCTTCCCACCACCATCATGTGTCAGTTATCACCAGCCAAGATAACAACATGCAGGGAACTTTACCTGCTGCAGTAAGTGGAGCAAGAGTTCTTAAATACTGATTTTTTTTTCTTTGACTTTACACATACATGCATACTTGTTCCAGGTCAGTAACTGAAGCTTTATTGAATCCAGTTGGTCAGTAGCCTGTCTTCTTCAAAAGATATTGCCAATGGGATTCCCAGGTGTGTCCCAATAAATATTTGATTTAATGAGACCCTGACAGCTTTCCAAAAAAATCTTACCTCAAGTTCCTTGTAAGGGAAGAGCAAATACAGTCACCTCTCCAGTGGTCCATGCCTCCTACCTTCTCTCTGTTCCAGCACTACAACCTCTGTAATAAGGCTCGGCATTCGGCACTTCCATGAGTGTCGGAGCTCACTCCAGTAATAGGCTACAATTTCATGTTTAATTTGCTAATTTGTATTGAGCTTATAGTGCATCACAGGAGCGAGCTTGGAGCTGTGGCTTCTTTACAACACACACAGGGACCATGGGGAACAAAAGTAGCCACCCCCCAGAAGGAAGGACAGTATCAGCATCAATTCAGAGATGATTTGAGGATGTACAGCCGAGTGACACACACATAAGATACATTTTTTGTTAATTGTTAAAGTACTTGAATGCATTTTTTAAATTTAACTTTTGAGTGTCACTTTACATTTGCAGTGAGTTTGACAGTAACACTACCACAGTCTCCTTATGTGAATCTCTACTTTTTGTGGAAACCTTGTTTCACCTCACCCAGAGGTTAAATAAGGCAACATATGTATTACTTGTATTGAAACTGTCTGAACTCAGATGAAAAAGAAAACAACATAAGAAATATATGAGCTCGAGCCTCATTGGTTCAAAAGTTTTAGCCAATATAGACATTGAAATACATAAAAAAGACAAATATAGACTCAGCCAATGGCTAAACTTAATTTGCGGAACCAACCTTTCATCTCAAGAACTATGTCTTCCCTTTCAGGCTTGTTCACCTGCGGCTGTTCCATCAGTCCGTGTAAAATGATTGACATGATAAAGCAGGATATGTTTGTGCACGGAGCGTGATTATGATCCAGTGGTTCATTACTCCGATAAAATCTTAACTTTGCAGGCAAACTGGTACCTCAATATGTATCTCTACATATCTATGTATGAGTTAGATTTTATCATATGTGACCCTAGTCCTGCTTGTAAAAAATAGAGCATTATTCTCATGTCACAACTGACAGTTTAATCTTTTCATATTTTATTTTATTTGATACAGTGCCTAAAAAGATATAGATTTAACTAAGCAGACTATGCCATAATCAAGAGGCTTTAGAGTTCACTCAAAGTAATTCTATGAACATATCTCAATTATTGTTGCAGACAATGGCTAATCACATTTCCATCAGTCACAGCCGTGTATCTTCCAGAGCTGGGATTATTAAAATCTATATTTCACGTTAAGCTCTACGTGTTTAAGATTACTTTCTCAGGAGCTGTGCACCTGTAATAAATATCTCCTATCAGTTATCCTCTAAAATACCGGTGCTGTCAGAGATTAAAATGCATGGTGTGAATTTATAAGTAGATTGCATTTTGCAAGGGAAAGCTAAGTGCGTAATACTTGACCCATATTCATCTCTGGATGTGGAATCCACAGTATGCTGCACAATTGCCTTTCTGGATAGATGAGACAGCTTGGAGAACACTTGGCGAAATATGTAATGGTAGTGTTTTCTTTCTGAATTTTCAAATGTAAATTAATGTTGAACTCCATACAAACTGCTTAGCACACAAATAAATACATATATAGGAGCTGTTTAGCCTGTCAAAAGAATTGTAATTTTGTCCGGTCTGTCTTAAGATGTATACAGCCCTGGTAGGCTGTACAGCCAAGACTGACTTTTCTCCACTGCAGTTAACAGCTAAAGCTTGGTCACCTCCTTGCCCCTGGGCTGTGATTGGATAATAGCAGAGCAGCAGCTACTCACCCCTTTGCTCACTCTGCTTTCTATGGGCAGAATCACACCATAATTAGTATGCTATAAAGGTGATACAGTGTGAGCTGGCCCTAATTGTCAGCATGTTTCTTGTGCATGAAGAGTGCAGTTGATCATACTAATTACATGTAGCCACCCTGCCCAAAGCAGGACTGTAAGTTTAAATTAAGATGTTGTCAGGCTTTGGCTTTAGTCAGTGTGAGACTGATTGATAGTTTGGCTTTCTTCAGACCAAGGGGAAGGAACACCTTGGGAATTGAACCTTCCCCTTGGCCTACTGCCTGGGGGAGGAATGCAGTTGTATGTGTGATCCTCCTAGGCCTGCTGCCTGAGGTGGGTGAACATGTGCTTGAACAGAGGCCTGGGTTCAAGGCCTAGTATGTAGAGTCTGGGGATTGAGATGACATGGGGAAACTTCAGCTTGGATCGGGAACCTGAGAAGCTGGGTAGTTGCTGGGTGCTTAACTGAAGTGTGGTAATTTCTCTCCAATGAGTCTGAAGGTGAACCACCCATTATCTTACAGCCAGGAGCTGATTTCACAGAATTTCAGGATTTACAACTTTCACATTCTACATGTTATGGTTCTCTTTTTTTAGAGTCAATGGTTGTCCTGTGTCCTAACCCTCTCTCCCGGGAATGTTGAGTGACAGTCAATAAAATGGTTTGGGTTTTTTTGCATCTAAAAGCAATTGGCAACCATCTGTTCATATTACTCCACTATTGCTGAGGACCGGAACCTGAGGTGAAATGCTAACCCACCCTACCTCTGTGGTCCCTCATATGCTCCTGGCAGTCACAGGGGGCTACATACTGTACATTTAAAGAGACATTGACTATATTTTGAATAATGAATACATATCCTCTTTAATTGATTTTTTACTATCTGCCTAGAGCAATTTTAATATTTACAGTACAAGTGCAGAACCTGTAAAAAGATACTCAAGAATATGCTTGAATCTAAAAGGTCAGTTTACCCAAAAGTGATATAAGGTGATGTGGAAGCAGTGGTTTTCAAGGTACTTTGAGGTTTCCTTGTGAATACTCTGCTTGTCTGGCCACTGAGACCCCAGTCACCAAAGGACCAGATCAATAATGACTCAGGCCTAAGGGAGTGCAGTAGGAAAAGGGGAAAAATACCCAAGAAAGGGATGCCAACAAGCCAGGTTGCCAGGGGTCCTCCAGGACGTGGTTTTTAAAGTATATATATAATAATATATATAATCTACAATCTCAATACAAATTAGCTAGCTAAACGTGAGATTTTTTTTTCAAATGCAAGCAGTAAAAGCACCTGCATTTGATTTGATATCGGTCTTTTGAAATCACCTGTACGGCAGAGGTCAGACTGGGAGGAGAAGCAGCACAAGTAGGCAGTCTTTTGCACTGCAGTGCTCATGTGCCAACAAAGTGCATGCTAATAGGAAGAAAGAACAACAGTGAGATGAGCTCCTCAGTCTGCTTCTTCTCATTTCACTGCCCCATCACAAGGTGGGGTGGGGTGGAGACTTGTAAGTTTTACCTAAGTGCAGCAGGGAAAAATCAGGTCTTTTGACTGTAGTAGGTGGGGTTTGGATGGGTGGCAAAGCTGTGTACATCTTAGGACTGGATAAACAGAAATAAAACTCATTTGGCAGCCAAACCAGTTCTCATGTATGTATTTCATCTTTTATTTAGTGGTTGGCCTAGAGTTCAGCTCTATTGAAAATATCAGGCAGCAGCAAAGGAAGGATTGCACATATGTAACACTTCTAGGACTAATACATCAGCTTGTTTAAGCAAGAGAAGCATAACATACTCACATACCATAACCTGACTGGTCTTTTATTCACCTAGTACTTCATCAGGAGAAGTAGAATTGAAGATGGGGGAGTATTAAAAGTATTTGCAGGCACTTATGCCACTCAAAGAAATACTAGGTGGATATAACTGGATATTATGTAATTTAATAATAAACATGTATTGTCCATAGTTTCCCTTTAAGGTATGAATCAGAGAATGCATCCTTAAGGCACATATAAATGAAGTGAAAAAATAGACTGCAGTCTCTTTCAGTCTGGCATAGGAACCTGCCCTCAACAAAGACACGTGATGCTCATACATGGTCTGCTGGCTGCATCATCACACGACCATCTGTGGGCATGGCCGGCTGCCTGCTCTGAAGGTGGCACGGCAGTTTATTACTGATGCACCAGCGGCAGCCAAAATAAAAGGTTGAGATGAGCACCGGGCTCAATTTTGTGTTACTTATGCCATCTGTTCTCTCTTTCATGGAGAACTTCACAAAATAATATTCATTTGTTCTTTATCACAGTTATATTATACCTAGAGAATCTATTGTATCCCTGTAACTGTAGATAATGTCTACAGCGATATTAGCTTGTTATGACACTCTTGTATGAGTGAGCAATTTAAAGCATTCCTTCCACTAAAAAAAAAAAATTCTAAAGAAATATGTGTTACTCACTCAGCTTTGTAGAGTATGTAAAACATGTAAATAACAGTATTATATTCTGGCATAAAAGCCTGCACCCGCTGTTCCAGCAGTGGGAATGCTGAACTGACAAGACAACCCAAACTTTCTGATTTGTTGACCTTGTTACAATGTGATTTAATCAAATTCTTACCTCCCCAGTCCAGCATGAAATCACTACGTGGCTTATGGAAAGTGTGTTAACTTGTTGTCCTTAACAACCAATCAAGTACCAATCAGAATTCCCGTTTAATTTTTACACCTGGACTATAGAAATGACAGTTGCATGTTGATTGGTTCCTCGCCAGCAAGAATATGTTGCAAGCAGTATGAGACTTTAAAGCCCTAGTGCCTATCCTGTGGCTGGGGGGCTGCACGCAGCCCTTTGGCAATTATTGTGTGGCCCTTGGGCTCCCTGCAGACACTATTCTATGTCTGGTGCTTACTCAAGCCAGTGATGGAACATTTTATTTAGACTGGCTTCAAGTAATTGATGGTTTAGTTTCTTTCCTTTATTTTTCTATGCTTTCTTCTTTTTTTTAATTATTATTATACAGGATTTCTATAGTGTCAACAGTTTGCACAGCGCTTTACAATATAAGGAATTACAATACAATTCAAGACAAGATGGTAAGGAGGGCCCACAACCTAAAAGGGAGGGGGAAGTGATACATGAGGAGGGAGCTCTGTGGGGATGAATTGTTTGAGAAAGTAATAGTTCAGTGGTTAGCTTGAGATGGGATAGGCTACCCTTAAGAGATGAGTCTTTAGGGATCACCTAAAGGCAGTCAGAATAGGAGATAGACGGACATGTTGGGGTAAGGAGTTCCAGAGGTTGGGAGAGACTCTAGAGAAGTCCAAGAGGCGAGCATGGGAGGAGTTGATGAGGGAGCTAGAAAGCTGGAGGTCTTTGGAAGAGCAGAGAGTCGGGTTGCAGATACTGAGCGGTTGGTTAGGGGGAAGAATCTAGCTGCAGCATTCATGATAGAGTAAAGGGGGATAGCCTGTGTAGAGGTAGGCCAATGAGGAGGGAGTTGCAATAGTAATAGGTGGGGAAGGGGCGTATTTTGGAGAAAAGATGAGGTCCGAGTCAAAGATGACACCTAGCACCTTGGCTTGGGGGGGGGGGGGATGGATAGTTGTGTTATCAATCTAAAGGTTTAAGTTGGGGTAAGGTGCACAAGCGGGAGGAAATATAATGAGCTCAGTGTTTGAAAGGTTGAGTTTTAAGAAGTGTTGTGATATCCAGACGCATATGTCAGTTAGTAGAGGAGACTGAGGGGGTGAGTTGTGAAGTAGAAAGATATATTTGAGTGTCATCTGCAACTCTTTTACTTTTAACTCTCTACTATGTCCCCCACTGCCACTGTCCAGTCACCTTCCCCTTTTAACGTACCAGACCCGCCATCACACTTGTTAGTTTCCTCTTTTGACCCTGTCACCACAGAGGAGCTTACAAAGCTTCTCTCTGACACCCACCTCACCACTTGCCCCCTGGACCCTGTTCCCTCAACACTACTCCAATCACCCTCTTGCTCTATCTTACACTCTCTTACTCACATTTTCAATCTTTCCCTCTTTACTGGCATCTGCCCCTCCCCTGCGCTGGTCACCTCAATACCCAAAAAACCCTCACTAGACCCTATCAACCTTAACAATCTCAGACCAATCTCCTTTTTCCCATTCACCTCCAACCTCCTATAATGAACTGTTGGGACTATGACTCATTCATGGTAAATAAAGCCTGCTACACAGCCGAAAGTCCAACTTCACATTAAAGTTGGAAGCTGATAGGTTGCTAAGCACAAAACTGCATTTTCTTGTTGGCGTACATTAGTTTCTTGAGGATTACAGATGGTGCTCTTTTATTTCCCAGTGTTCGTAACATTAACATGTATGTCAATGAGGGTATATGAGTGTGTGAATAGTGACAAGTTCCTCCGTAGAATATTGTACATGGTCAGGTCTAGAAATGTCTAAGCTAACATGCCAGAGTTCATTGATTTTATGAAGCTCCCATTGATTTGGCATTAATCTGACTTATGCATATTGTCAGGAGTTCATGGCGTCCTGCTGCTCACAAGTCTCTTACGCAGTTGCTACACAGATTCAGATTTGTGTTTACCTTTATTTCAAAAAAGTAATTGAAGTTATCAATGATTTTCAGCTGTGTAGCAGGCTTTATTTACCATGAATGAGTCATAGTCACAACAGCTCATTATACTGAACCGGAAAGAACACAAAATGAAAGGGATCGTCGATGCACTTTAAGTGACTTATTATAATTAGGATTTTTACAAAACATTGCACTGAGTCAGGATGGCTGTATTAGTTTGTGTGTAACATAGACGTTACAAAGTATTTCACATTTTACTAACCTCAGCCTGTTTCTTGGTGGGAAATACGGAATCAACAAGTCCAGGATAAATTAAAAAAAATTAAGTTTACTGTAGTCAGTGATGAACTAAATATCATCATTAGCCTCCATGGGATAGTGCACTTCACATTTAATTACTCATACACTTGACATGTTTAAATCTTCGTAGGATAGAATAATAGTATAGTCTGTGGTTTGTATAATTGTTCAGTGGTTGGAAAGTCAGGGTAACTACAAACAAACTGTATCAATATAAGGGTAATGCCATCACTCACTGATTTATGAATGATATGTGCCCTTGTATGTGTATATATATATACAGGGCTTGAAAAATTTGATAGTGTCTCACCAGTCAGTCAAAAATGTCACCACTCAGCATGACCGGACTATAGCCTTGCAATTTATGTTAAAAAAGTTTGGGGACAGATAGAGCTTTCTTTTTATATACATATACATGTATGAATATGTATTCATTGTAAGTATTGATGCTATCACTCGCTGTTATTTGAATGGCAAGTGTCCATGTATGTATATATGCATTGTAAGAGGCAAACCCATTGGTCTCTCTTTTATAAATGACATGCAGCGATGTATTCATATATTCATTGTAAGTGGTGATCACCATGACTCGCTGCTTTATGAATGGCATGCATGTGTATATGTGTATAGTCACTCATCATATGACTCCCTCTGCTGTGTGTATGGAATGTTAAGCTGCTTCCAGGAATTTTTGCTAATTTAAATCCCAGATTGCACCCACATATAAGATGAATTCTGTTTTATGCAGTGTTTACTCTGTCTGATTATGAATAGCTATTAGCTGCACGCTGAGCAGTTATTAAGATCTTAACAGAAGTGTATTCCATGGAGACAGCTATGTTGAATCAAATATTTCAGTCTAATATACTGTCAACTGTTTAATGTTAAAGACATGTAGATGAGCTATAGAACAAAGAATCCAAGTCCGCTTACAAATAAAAGGAGATTATATTTGGCTGATTTGTATTTTTGAATTATTTTTCTTTTGCTGTATGAATTCTTTGTTCTGCTAATAAACATTAAATATATTGTACATCAAAACTCAGCTTTCATTCTATATTGGGCTTTTTATTTTTATCAGACTGCCTGCATACATGCTGGATGTCTTTCTAATTGACTAGCTGCAGAGAGGGAGGTGAATGTACCCCTTCCCTGAGTAATTCAGCTGTGTTTGTGTCATTTGATCTTGATATCCAGATCTATTAAGCATCTAGGTTAGCCAGGCTATTCACAACATAGCAGCAAATCAGCATCCAGAAAAGATTTAGCTATAGCATGAAGCTGCAACATCAATTAATGTGCAATATTTCACTTTTACCTGACCTAAAAGAAGTGTAAATGATTTTAATGTAAGCTCCTGAAACAAGAACACCAAAAAAAAGACAAAATGTAATAACTATTTCACATTAAATCAAATTCGTGCTTTGCCCATGTGGGACAAAAAACAGGTTCACTTTAATGGGGGCCTCCAGCAGCAGCACATATTCACCATGTCATTGCACTCGGTCTGTTGAGCCAGAAGAAAAGAAAAATACCCGGTACTTCTTTGCTTTCATACACTCACTCCCCTTCCTCTAACGACGTCACAATGCTTGTGTTTGAGGACTGGAAGCTCAGGTACCCATCAGGTACGTGCGGTCTGGTGAGGCAGAGCCTCACCTAGAATTATGGGGGAAAAAGCTGTCAGCTTCAAGCCTTAAGCTTTTTTTCCATTCAGATCGGCATCTGACAGGTTACACAGCATGTAAATCCTCCCCGCTATGGAACCTGTCATGGATGGAGCATTGTCTGTTAATTACAGGCAGTACTGCATCCGGCTTGTGTAACCTAACTTGTTGAGGCTGTCACAGCCTCTACTCTTTGTAAAGGTGCCCATACACTGCACGATTCTCGTATGAGAATCGCAGGAAATCCTGCGATCGTACGATAATCGTGCAGTGTATGGAAGGCGGGCGACCGTTTCTACAGTAGAAACGGTCGCACGTCTTCCGTCGAACCAGCAGGCTAGAAAACCCGCCGGGAATCGAACGATTCTCGGCGAGTTAGTGGCCTGCTGGTTCGACAACTGCCGAACGGGCCGGTGTGCGCACGCAGTCATCGGGCTTGCTATGATCGAGAGTACGATCTGCCTGTCCAAGATGGGCAGATGGAACGTTTTTTTAATCACTTTACAACCATCGCAAGAATAAGGTCTTGCGATGGTTGTACAGTGTATGGCCACCTTTAGAGGCGTAAGCTCTAGTTTCACCTGAAGGCTATGAATAAGCCTTCAGGTGAAACATGTGAGAGGTTGTAGTTGGCTGGGGGTGGGCAGTGCTGGCATTTGTTGCTTTATACACTTTTATTCACTGATATACTGGATTTGCTGTGAATTTCAATAAAGTCTGCAGAATTGGAATTCTCTGGATAGTGCAGTCTGTTCGTATACGGCTGCATTCCAAGGTGGAGACGCACCTATTAGACCAGCACCTGTGGAGTTCTGATGGTGGCTAAGGAATTGGGGCGGTGAAATTTCCTTTGGCTCTACAAGTAGCAAACTAAAAACGTCCTGAAAAAAAGCATGTAAATAGGTAATGTTGACTTGCTTGTTGTGGGTCAATGATTCAGAGAGCACTGAACCCAATTGGCATTTTGAACAGGACATCATCTATGGAAGTCTTCATTCTTCTCTATTGGCCTAATACAGTGCTTTGTTTACCTTGCTGAGCTGAAGTAGTACACAGTCATTTTTCTAAAAGGCTGAACAAGGCTAAGTGCATAAGCAGCTACTTGGAAAATGATTTTAACACTCTGTTAATGTAGATAATTTACACCTCTGAAATATGGAAATAAATCTGCAGATTTGTGAAGAAAATATTATTAAAACTGTGACAAATTACCTTTTTTATAGCGCGTTCTATAGACTTGACACAAATGCAAAATGAATGGGCTATGTTAAAGCAGAACATGTTAATCTGCAAAATACTGCAAATTAATCTAGAAGAAAAAATGCACCACCACGCACCGCACATGTGTGACTGGAGTCCAAGGGTCGCTGTCCTTCCTTCTGGAGGGTGGCTACTTTTGTTTCCCATGGTCCCTGTGTGTGTTGTAATGTAGCCACCGCTCCACACTCGCTCCTGTGATGGACTACAATCTCACATTTAGGTGACTCATTTGTATTGAGATTGTAGTCCATCATGGGAGTGAGCTTGGAGCCATGACTACTTTACAACACACAGGGACCATGGGGAACAAAAGTAGCCCCCCTCCAGAAGGAAGGACAGTGTCAGCACCAATTCAGAGATGATTTGAGGATCTACAGCCGAGTGATACACAAATAAGATACATTTTTGTTAATAGCTAAGGAACTTGAATGCATTTTCATGATTTAGTGTCACTCTAACTTCTAGAAGGGTTATTCTGCACTAAAACCTCCATCTTATCATTTTATTATCTTGTTTGCTATTTCAAAATGCCAGTATAAAAGAAAAGTAAATATGGAAAAAAAAAAGAATTCTGGGTTAAACCGATTATGTTTGGCATGTTCATTTTTAATAGCCCACATAACTGGGGCCATGGCAGGGATGTGTTAATTGCCTAAATACATTGTGCTGGAAGATGTCCATCTTTCTCAGAAAGTTAGAAGGTATGATATATTGTGAAAATATAATAGAGCTCATATTTAAACGAGTTGAAAATCCTTTTTTAAGAGTAGAATATGAGACTTTGTAGTTTTCAGTGGATTAGACAAGGGTCAGAACATCCAAATTTCAGTTAAAGGCTTTTTTTTTTCTTTTCCAGTGCTGTCCATGGAACCACAAAATGTTGGGTCTTGTGTTGAAAGGAAGAAGTTCATATTGTCCTTGGCAACCATTCAGATTTTCTCTTTTATGTTTCCAGTGTCGTATAGGAGAATGAAGGCGAAAATCCATCTGCTTTAGGCAAAATAAACTATTCTTTCTTCAGACACTTTTTGGCTCCCTACAATAGGTATTATATGTCTCTTCACACATTCAGCTTAATAGTAGCAGAATGCTTTACTGCTGATATTGTTGAAGAGAGAGCTGTTTGCTTCTGTAGAATGCTTCGCTCTGTAAAATTAAGTAAATGGAACACCATGTTTCTTGTTGAGTAAAATGGTGGCAGGTACAGATCTATTCAGCTGGCATGATCACCTGATGCCTTGAGTGGTGGCTTGGCCTTAAACACTAGAGAAGCATGCAACAGCTGAGCAGAGACTGAAGCATTTCATCTTGGAATTGATTTTGGTTATCCATAAAACAGCGTTATTGAAACAATAAAACATTGGTATTATAGAGCTTATAAGCTCTGAAGGTTTGTCTGGTGGGAAAGTGTCCAGCTTAGTACTATCAGAAAATGGCTGGTTTATACTTATAAGTGTATTGCCTGCTGTAAGGGATAGTTCACCTGAAATGCAGAGTTTCAGAGTTGGTGAGTTCTAGTATGTGTATAACTAAACCTTTTTTGTTTTGGATAGAGTCACGAAGGGATAGAACCCCTGTCAGTTTATTTTTTGCTGTGTGCATCCCCACACAACAGGAAGCGGGAGGAAATCTATACACAGCAAGGGGAATTTCCTTTCAAGACACTTGCCACTGGGACAAGTGTCCCCTTTGGGAGATTTCCACTTATTTCCACTTTCGGTGACAACATTTTGGATTTACTCCTACTTTCAGTCTAATTGAACATGATCAGCAGGATAAATCGAAAGATGACTTTCCCCATGGGCACAGGCAGAATTAAATACTTAACTGAGATTCTCTCAGAAGAAGAAAGTGCAAGATCACATGTAGACGCAGCCACCATTAGACTGGTAAGAAATATAAGATGCTGGGCCAACACGCTGGTGGGGAAAGCTTGGGTCGAGTGTTGGCTGTGCCCAACAAGGAAGTGAATTAAACTGGTAGGTTCACTAGGTATTTACTTACTTACGTTCACTAGGCAATAAAGAAAACAGCTGTTCAAAAGTTGAGAAATGAAATGCAATGTAGTTGAATAATCTTTATTCCTTGTGTCTTGAAAGTCTCTTGAAAAATAGCAGTGCACTTCCTGTGCTTAGGCATTCCCGTGCCTACAGCCTCATATATGTATATTTGCAGTGCATGTGCTCACTCCTGTGATGGACTACAGTCTCACATTTAGTTTACTAATTTGTTTTGAAGTTATAGTCTATCACAAGAGTGAGCTTGGAGTGCTGGCTACTTTACAACACACACAGGGCCCATGGGGAACAAAAGTAGCCACCCTCCAGAAGGAAGGACAGTGTCAGCACCAATTCAGAGATGATTTGAGGATCTACAGCCGAATGATACACAAATAAGATACATTTTTGTTAATAGTTAGGGTACTAGAATGCATTGTTAAGATTTAACTCCCGAGTTTAGTGTTACTTTAAAACTAAGGGGGTTATTCACGAAGGAGCTGAAGGATCCAGCCTTAGCTTTGGCTGATCCTTTATCTCTCTTCGCCCGCCGGAGCCCTTCGGTTCAGTTGAACCAAAGGGCTGCTGTATGGTCTATTCACTATAGCCCGTACAGCAGCCGAAGGCGGCCGAGCCAAAGGCATATCCTTCGGCTTGATTGAGCAAAAGTGACACCCGAAGCGGGGCGAATGGCCTGCCGAAGGCCGGCCGTAAGCCCCCAAATGACAGCTGGGCAGAGCCAAACATGATCTTGCGGCTGGATCCGCCCAGTTGTAATGACAGATCAGCATCCCCAAATGACCTGGGGATGCTGATCTGTCATTAAACAATAACAACTGGGCGTAGCCGGCCATGATGTCATGGCCAGCTCCGCCCAGTTGTTCATTGGCGGGGACCTGCTAGAAGACTCTAGCAGGTGCCGGCTAATAGGAAACAGTTGGGCAAAGCTAGCTGTCACTTCTGGCTCCGCCCAATTGTTTTCTTAAAAATATCTTTATTTTTTCATTTCACTATTTATTTAAATTTTGTAACTTTTTTTTTTTCTACTATTTTCACTATTTTCTCTTTTCCACGGAGATACTGAACAGAATAGCCAAGCCGAATGCTGCTCAACGGCATTCGGCAATTCACTCATTGTCGTTCGGCCCCTATGTGAATAGGGGCGAACAGCAGCACGTGAGCTGCAGGAGCTTCGGCTCAGCTTATCCAGATGTTGGATCTGCTGAGGCAAAGGCAGCTGATGTACGGCTGATTTCAGCTGATGTACAAGCCAGAAGTGAATAGTCGAACAGCGTTTGGCTCACTTCGCTTCAGCTGGGTTATTCACTCAGCTGCCTTTGGCAGTTGTGTGAATAACCCCCTAAATGTGTCAACAATATTCATATATGCAGTATTTCAAAGCAAGAAACAAATACGCCGGCAAACAATGAAGTTAAAATTTTACCCCTTTGAAAATAACTCCATAGAGATTGGCAACCCCAAAATGATAACAAAACACAAAAATTACCATGTCCCATTAATCAACGTTTTGTTAGGTCATCCAGTGTCAGCATTATTTTCGGCACCTATTTCCCTAGGGGACATTACTGACTAGGTAAACTAAATCTGGAAAATAGCTGGCCTTTAAACCTTGCTGAATCTTCACTTTCCAAACCACGGAAAAGGCTGCATCGGTACACGTTCTCCCCTTAAGACTCCCTCTATGATACTACAGTAGATAAATGTCTATACTGACTCTATAAACTCAATTTAGAAAAATAAGAGATTTTTTTAATCTCATCTAATCCTCCAGCAAGATGAGAGACATTTATGTACATATGAGAGTAATGAGTCCCACTAGCTCTTTTTTTACATAGATTTTCCGCTTTCAATTCACCTCTGTCCTAATGTACTTCTCCAAGAGGGATGGAAAAAGATACAGATTTTAAAAATACCTAAACCTGCTGGAGCCTAATTTCCCAGGGGGATGATAAGACTTACCATATTTTCTTCTACTGCTCGTATTATTGTGCTACAGGCCCTTGAAACAAAAGTATGGCTTCATTTCCTGGCTTCTGTCTTTTTACTAGGAGAGGAGAAGTGTCAGCCTTAACATTTGTTAGAGTATGTCATGGGAGCCTAGATTTACTACAGGTCTGTATTACTATGAGCTTATTTGTGCTTGTGTCTTGACCTGAGAATAATAATACTTAAAATTAATTATTACTATTAAAAAAATAGATCTACCCAA
>NW_017306370.1:413158-425532 GCF_000935625.1 Nanorana parkeri | reverse complement strand
CAGCAAAGCAACCCCAAAACATGAGTGAACCTCCACCATGTGTGACTGTGGAGATATCACTCTTGCCTAGGCCCTGCAGGCAAAAGCCAGTAAAGGGTATACTATTAATTTTTTGTAGCTGTTATGCAAGGGGGAGAGATGGGCAAACCTTTCTTTTTAGGTGAAAAGTTGACTATAATTATGAGTTTTTGTTGTAAAATCCAATAGTGCCTGCAATTTTGGAATCCACATTTTGACATCTATATATGGGATGTGCATGTCTCCGCCCACACATTTTTAAAGTGGAACTCGAACCAGTACTCGAATGGAGTGGGGAAGGATTTGAAGAGTTTCCCCAACTGGAAATACCAACAAATTACAGAGATACCCCTATCTATCCCTCCCTTAATGAAAGTGTGTTGTATGTACCCTAAGATTCTGTTAATCTACCAACTCACTGGCTGAACTGGAAGGGAGGAAAACAATCTTCCCTGTGGGGACACAGATTGCAAAATATTGGCAGAAGATCTAACCCTTCTTCATACAATCCAAAGCTAATTCAATAAAAGTTTTGCCTGAAGTTTCTCTTTGTGTATATAGTACTATTTTATAGTTTTTGTTATTGTGCTGTTGGTGCACATTTACAAGGGATACATAAACCTAAGCATGCGTACAGAGAAGTGGAGGCTCTGAAGTCCCTCAGTTTAATTCAACTGCATTCAGTTGTACAGCTGTTTGGCATATCAGGAAACTGAGCATCAGAACTGTCCTATAAGTGGCTTTCTTATTGCTATTTTTTTGGGTTATCAGGAACTTATGGTCAGCTTGGGAGTGATACATCATTGGCAAAGCACTAGATTTTCTTGATTAGATTACAATGTTGAAGTGATCTTATCTGTCTTGGATGGTGGGTTTGTTTGCTATAACAGGCACTATATCTGATAAGAGAGAAGAGCAAATTATGTTTTAAACGTTTAAATGAAAAAGGTTTTGCTGAAGTAGAATGGACTCCATTTTAAACTTTTAAAAATAAAGATACAATAAAGTAAGAGCAAACAATGCAAAATACGTATTCGGTGCTTCTCTATAATTTAGTATAATTTTGTTACTGAGATCTGACTTGCCTTGACTTGATGGATAAGTTCCATCAACTGCTATACCTCATCCAATGAGAGTGCTTCAGTGGCTTGTAAGGGCAACTTTATAGTACACGGGGATGGCTATTAAGGGTGCTTAGCCATGAAGTGAAGAAAAATCACAAGCCAGCAGCAAGAGAGAGGCGCACCAAATAATTTTCTGTTGGGGTGATGTTTGCTCTTAGGTGGACCTTCGAAAAAATGTTAATTGTTGCATAGTTTCAGTTTTAAATGGATCTAAACCATATCATTAAAACATCAATAAATCTGTTGCTTTCAGTCAAAGAATATCCAGTGATCCTGCCTTGAAGGTCTTTTTTGAGAAACTCCTAGTTATGGGGGCGACAGCTGTGTTCCAACCCTTCTCCCGCATTGTCACCATTTCACACATGCCCCTGATTGAGACTTCAGTCGATTGTACCGAAACACATTGAGCAAGCATGTTCCGATGTTGTCACTTGTAGTAAACCAGTCCAGAACAATGATGTGCAACCAACACTTGAGTAAATTCATGTAGACAGGAAGTATCTTAAACAGGCTGGGAGAGTTTAGCAACTCTGAGATTAATCAAAAAAGCTAAAAGCACTATGTTATGAAAATTGTTTATGGTACACAGTGCTAAAAGTCAATTTCCACCTTTGTAAGTGATTAGCATCTATTGTGGTAATGATGAGGTGTAGTGATGATGTATACCTGTGCACATTTTCATGACTCCCATTTTAGGTTCTTCATTTTTTAATGAAGGTTTTATTAGGCCTGAAGCCTAAAAATTCAAAATTTTCTCCACAGGAAAATCAGACACCTGGGTTGGATTCTAATTAGACTGTAATCAGCTCCCCCCCCCCCTTCCTTTTATTAATTGTAACACGATCAGTAAACACCAGCTCTACCTTTTCACACAATACACTGTGCTGAGGAAGGGGGGGGGATGCTAATGAGAGCTCAAAAAGACCTTGCAAAACACAAAGCCATTTCCATGAGAATGTTAAGAGGAAAGCTAACAAAAAATGTAAGTTTCTGTTTTCATATACAGCAACTGCATATGTCTGCTTCATGTACACTCACAGGGCTTCAGAAAGGGTGAAGAGTTTAGAAAAGGCAAGGCAAGTGAAGTGAACAGCCTAGGCCAACAAAGTCTCCAATTCAGCGCACTTTCCAGTTCAGCTATGTTGTCACTAGATTGCTCACTTCTCCTGCCTTCTCCAAACTCTTCACCCTTTTGTGAATAACCCTGTCAGTGTTCATTGCTGGCATATGTTATTTTAAAAATACCTCCGGAAAGGTGGAAATCGGCTTTAAGCAAACTAAATGCTGTCCAGTGAGGGTTCAAATGTACTTTAGGGCATCCTTGCATTGGTTAGTCTTAAATAAACAAGTGAGACCTGCCACTGAGAGAAAGGAACCATTCTGAAGTATTTAAACTAGTATAAGGGCTGTGTACTGCTGAGTAGAACTTGCTAAGTTCATGCAAGCGGTGGTAACGGAGGCTTTCCCTGAAAACACTGCAGTGGCTCATGAGATTAAACAGCCATTACCATGATAATACTGCTGTAGGAATCTGCTGGCGGCTCATTAGGACTTTTAGTTAGCTCTGCTTTCCTTCCCATAATAGCTTGTTATTGTGAACATGTGGCAGTGATCAGATATAATTAACCAGTTACTTGTGCTTACACCCCAGGCCAAAATATACCAGCAAGTCCCGCCGGGGTAGAGGAAGAGGCAGGCTGCCAATAGGCCTGCGGGTTAAAAAAAAAAAAAAAGTGTTTTCTTCCAAATTCACCAAGTACTTTTTCTGACAGGTGCTAGTGTACAATTTAGTTCAACAGGAAAGATGCTTGGAAAGGGAGCGATAGTATACAAATATTTTCCCATCATGTTTTATTGTTTCCTCTGCTGCTTATAATAACAATAGTACTCATAAGAAGCAGAGGACATCTTAAAAGTGGACCTGAGCTCATAAAGTGAAGGTTTGCTTTCTTATAGGGAACATCTAGAAATTTTAATTGTGTCTCATCAGTACTCTGAAAAATTGACCTTTTCCCTTGAAATCCTCCTGAAATATAGTAGTGCACTTCATGTGCCCTGGGCCTCATAGCTGCATATCTACAGTGTGGGATCACCCATGGCACTGCACCTGTGACTGCTAGGGGCTGATTTACTAACCTTATAAACACACCACGAACATGTATACACCTCTGTAGTGTGTTCCGTCCCAGCATGATCTATGGGTGGAATCTAAACACCTTTGTAGTGTGTACACACCCAGCAGGTGTGTTGTGCAAAGCCAAGCATGAATTGCAAGGTGATGTTGTATAAATTAGCTCTATGTTGTGTTGCTTGCGTTGATGAATGCAGGAATGTAAATGCATGAGCTAACCATTTTTGTCTAAACTGTGAAGCAGCATTATATATGCATCATGTGCATGATTTTTTCATATATGGCATTAGTGGAAATATGCTTTTAGAGACTTTTTGGTTGATAAATACGTTTTGCTGTGTGAAAATCACACGCACCTGGTGCGTGCGTGTGTTTAGGTTAGTAAATCACCCACCTAGTCTCACAAGAATTTGAGTGAGATTTTTTGATGTCACTATTGTTCTGCTTGTTGGAGAGGAAGCTGCATCTCAGGGCCTGCAGTGTAAGGATCTCCCTGCTTTTGATGTTCAAGTCCTGCTTTTTTACAAAGATGGTCACCTCCACACAGAGACAGAATGCAGAACAAGATATGGTAATTCAGTAATGGTGAAAAAGCAGTTGCAGGGTGACCACAGCCAATACTGCAAGTAGTCCTTTCCCCTCTGCTTGCCCTTTTTGAACACAGCTTTCACAGTTAAGGACCTGATCTCAGAAAGTCAAAAATCTGCTATCTTATAGGAGACCTCTAGAAATGGTGAGCCTATTCAGTACTCCTATTCAATTTACCTTTTGTATTTGCCAGCACACTTCCTGGCATGTAACTGTGCCTGCAGCCTCATAGCTGTATATCTGCAGTGTGGAAGGAACTACTGTCTGTGACTGCTCTTCTCAGGAGATTTGTATTGATATTTGATGATGTTACTGCAGTGCTGCTTACTTTTCTCCTTGCTGGGGAGAGGACTGCCTTGCCGTACCTGAGGACCTGCAATGATAGGGTCTCCCTGCTTCTATTTTTATCCATTTTGTGCTGCCTCTTGAACATTCCCCCACCATTCATCAAATCACCATTCATCTGGGGTAAAACTCTGATATGAGGAAACAAAGCCCTGCTCCTCTACCAATATGGCCACCTCCACACAGCGACACAGAGTAGAACAAAGTATGATAGGTCAGTAATGGGGAAAGGCCAGCTTCTGGGAGCCTGTAGGCAATACTGGTTACTAATTATTTGCCCTATTGCTTGCCTTTATTTGTCAGAACTTCAACAGTTCAGGTTCTCAGTAATGTTGATGCACTTGTTTTCCATGTGTTAGGCTATAGTCAAGGCATTGGGCAGCTGGTAGAAGTAGTGCAGCAGTTGGGTCTCTACAGGTGAATTTTAGTAGCTTAACAGCGCATCTTGGAGCTTTTTTGTATATAATGTTATCTATGATACTGAAAAGAAAGACCTTGCGTTTGCAGTGCTGCTCCTGTGCACTATGCAGTGGCTACATTGTACATAAAGCCACTCCAGGTAAATTAAGTGTGGACACAAGGGGTCTATGGCTCTGGGTACTACTTTTTAGGTGTATTCATCCTGTTTGGATAAACAGTTGTGGGAATATAGTTTGGGTGGTATAGTTTGTTACATAGGGGTACAAATACCAAGCTGAAAGCAAAAAGTATGCAAAGATCCATATAGGGAGGGAATAGCCTGTGCATTAAATAGGTGAAGACAGGACAACCCTTGCTGAGAAAAGGAAGAAAGCAGAACTATCAGAAGAGACTGCATCAAAGGATAACAGTATACAGAGCGAGAAGATAGAGGTACAGAGATAAGAAGAGAGGCTGGTAAAATAATTAAAGGATCAGTCGTCCTGAATCTGGGAGAAAGAGTTCACATGCATAACTTCTTCCTGACTCCATTGTGATTTCTAAGGAACATTGCCAGTCATTTTTAGTATCTTGTCACAAAAAGGAGGAACAGCGTTGTATAATGCTGTCAGTTTGCAACAGGACATCACTGCTGTTTTTTTTTATTTAGACAATGTTATATGACCACTATGTCACTTCAACCACTGCAGACCTTTTTTTGCTTACATGAAGGCTTTATGTCCCAAAGAACAGTTACTGTATGTCAGTTTCTCAGAGTCTGGTGGAAGTTATCTTACTGCTAAAAATGTAATTCCCTTCACGGTAGCTGTTTACTTGATACTGCTGCTAATTCAGAAATACTTATGACTAATTGTTCATTTAAACTGCTAAACATTAACAATATACATTGCCTGTCCAAAAGGCTGTCCTGTCATTGGACCACCTTTTAGCTTTGATTACGCATGCATTTGCTGTGGCATCATTTTAGTAGGCTTATGCAATGTCACAACATTTATTTCCATCCAGAGTAGCATTCATTTTTCACCAAGATCTTGTAGTGATGATGGTAGAGTTGGACCACTGTGTTAAGTCTTCTCCAATACATCCCAAAGATTCTCAATGGGGTTAAGGTCTGGACTCTGTGGTGGCCAATCCATGTGTGAATATTATGTCTCAATCTCCCTGAACCACTCTTTCACAATTTGAATCCTGGCATTGTCATCTTGGAATATACCTGTGCCATTAGGGAGGAAAAGTGTATAATTGTGCCTTGGAAATTGGTGAGCATGATGAAAGGCAGGTGTTCCTACAGGGCAAGGTTTACACACCTATTCACATCATCCAGCACTAGCTTTCTTTGCGGCTTTTGTGCACATGACATCTCAGGGTCACAACGGAAGTTGCTGCTGGAAGACTTTCTTCTTCCAGACGCTGCAATCACAGGTCTGAATGAGGTGTAAAAAAATATATATAAAATATATATAATGCACAGCATGTGTTCTTAAACAACTCTCTTTTGGACTTCGTCAACCAATAAAAAGATATTTGAAGGAAAGGACTCACCTCTATACTTTTCCTGATGAAGCTCAAAAATGTTGTCAGCTTTGGTACCAGTGACAATAATGACAATAGTCACCAAGACCAGTACTGATGGTGAATTTCCCTAGTGGGTCATTGACAACAATAAAAATACATTGGGGGTTCGAACCCTTATGCATTCTCTTCTTAACTAAACCACTTATGATTTTTGTGCTAGCCAAATAGGATTTTTTTACACCAAATATTATTATATTATTTTTCTTTTTACTTCAATTTAGTTCTGGTCTTTTCAGGTTCAGTGAAAGTGAATGATGCAGCTATTTGAGTGTCTGGGTTAATGGATGGATGCTGTAGGCATAGAAACTGCATGAATACTGTATAAAGCTGGTAAACAATCCTATGTGATTGCCAGGGAGCTCATTTTTGCTGAGAACAAATAATTGAATAAATGTCACTATATGCTCACATACAGTGTATATTCTTCTATCGCCATATTATCTCAAAGGCAGAAACTGTGATTTTCTGTAATATACAATTAATTGTCTAATTGTTGTAATGTCTATACACCGATCAGCCATAACTTTATGACCGTTTAGCCATAGCCACTTGTACTTGCCCAAATGCTCCTGATACTTATCCCGATACCGGAACTTCCGGTATCGGGAAGCCAGGCGGCAAGTCATTACACGCCGCCCGGCTTCCTGATTGGCCAGGAAGTCGGCTCCATGCTCCCTTGTCACCAGAATGCATGGAGCTGGCTTCCTGGCTAATCAGGAAGCTGGGTGACGAGTCATTACATGCTGCCCGGCTTCTTTAATGAGACTTCCAGTATCGGTTTTCGGTATTGGCGGGTACCGAAAAAACAAATATCAGTACTCAATACCAAAAAAACGGTATCAGTGCATCCCTAATTATGACAACTCACAGGTGAAATTAATAACACTGATTATCTCATTACAATGGTACCTGTAAGTGGGTGGGATATATTAGGCAGCAAGTTAACATTTTGTCCCTGCAGTTGATATGTTGGAAGCAGAAAAAATGGGCAAGCATAAGGATTTGAGTGACTTTGACAAGGGCAAAACTGATGGCTAGAGGACTGGGTCAAAGCAACTTCAAAACTGGAGCTCTTGTAGGATGTTCCCAGCCTGCAGTGGTTAGGACCTACCCAAAGTGCTCCAAGGAAGGAAAATCTCAGGGCTTGGAAACGATAAGAAAGAAGGAATGGAGCAGAAAAAAAAGAAGCGGTCACAGGTCGGTGTGACGGACTCCCTGATACCCCGACTGGATATCTCCGTCTTCAGCCTATTCCCTAAGTGCTGGAACTAGAAGCGGTGACTATGGCATGGAAGGCTTACTCCAAGAATCAGACAAGACTGACTTTGGAGTGAAACAAGAACTGCTTTATTGAGGCAGAGCACACAGAGTTTTTATCTGACAGGATCAGATAAGAGTTCATTGTTACATGGAAGAGTTTCCTCCCCCAGACAGCTAGGTGCCGTATTGTATTGTCTTACTTAGAGAGGAGCTTAATCCCATCACTCTAAGAATGGTCCCTCCAGACAACCTGCTACCTTTAGAACAATGGTTTCCATCAAGTCATATAGTGACCGGCTCTCCCCAGGTAAAATAGTAAACTGTAAAATACCCCCAGCACACAAAGCTCTCCGGGGCAATGGATCTGCAGCTCTAGGTCCGTCACAGTCGGCTCTATTGATCGGGAAGTGAGCGGAATAATGCCACAAATCCGCTCACTTCCCGATTGTCTCCCTGCAGAGAGTGGTGACTGTCAGTCACCGTTCCCCACAGGGATCCCCCCCTTCCCCTCTTGGATCATCCAGCACTGAGTGGAGGAACGAACAGGGGAGGGGACGGGAACAGCTGACTCTGCCTATCTAGTCTAGCTGTCACTCACGCACCTGGGTGGATCTCAACTGTATTGTCGGGATCCATCCCAGCTGTAGCGCTCTCAGTATGCCTGCGATATACTGAGCTTTGAGTCACAGGAGGAAGTTAGTATGTCTTCCCGCAACCCTAAAGAGAACTATGGGGAAAAACACTTACCCCATAGTTCTCTTTTAAGGCTGTATTAATGAATATAGCATTGCAATACATTGTGTTATTTACAGTATAGCTGCCTGAAGTTCAACAATGAGGGGGTGAAAGCTGTATAAGTGACATATTTCTTCAGCTTCTCATTATCATCCAAGGGGAAACTACTAATTTTAAACAAGAACTTTACTTTATGGTGTAGGTCTGCTTTAAGATGCATTGCCTCTTTGCAAATTTGCTGTGAATTCAGGGAATATGGATGAATGTGATGCACGGTCTCTGTAGAATTGCTGTAAACTTACCCTGCTTGCCCTGTTTATGCCTGCCTGTATTACAGTTTCATCAAACGAGGATAATTAGCGCTAAACACATCATAACATATTTATGTTAATACGTACTTCTGATCACCTTGCCCTTTTTTTGTGAATCCTTAAATAGACACATCATTATACATTTAAATCATGGCCCAAAGAAGAAGTCATTTGCCACCGGTGACTTAACCTTTAGTTCTCCGAGTGTGTAAGGAACACACTAATATTACACGGATAAAGCGCTAAGACTTCAGTGGGCACGTTGTATCTACTAATCGCTCATGCTTTATTGATTTGGCACTCTGTGCCACTTCTTGTGAACAACAAGTCTATTAAATAATGGCATCGGGGTTTCGTATTGAAATGCTGTCAAAGTGAGACTTTGTAGAGGTTTGTAATAGTAGTGACATGACAGTTGGTGACAAGTTATTCACAATGATGCGAGAAAATCATTAAAGACTTCAGCCTGGAAACTGTTGCTGTAAAGTGTACCTGTCTTGCAAAACTGAAAACAGTTATAATGGCACCTACCCTTTCTTCAAATAAATTCCTTGTAACAGTCCATCAAAGGGGATTTCAAGCCCAATTTTAAAACATAATCAGCCCAGCAGTGGTAAGAATAAAAAATGCAACAATGGCTGCAGTACTCACCTCTTCTTAGGCATTGCCCCCAGCAGACTTATCCAGGTGATCCAATGCCGGTCCTGATAAATGACACCCAGCATCGTCCAACCCACTTACCGTGAGCCTAGGCCATCACAGACATGTTCCCTGGGTGGGGTGTTATCGTGCCAGCCTAGGGACAAATTACTCCGGGGCAGACCACCCACCACTGGTGCCATAAAGGAAGAGGGAGGGGTAATTTTCTCAGACCCAATCAGGCTCTGCTGCCGTGCTCATGTGCTGATCATGAACATACAAACAAGGAAGAGAGAGATAACCTCAATAGGGTGCTGCTGCTTCTTCTTTGATCAGTCACATGCTGAAGGAGGAGAGGTGGCTAAAGAAGCAAAACTTCAAGGGTAAGTCACAAAGCTGCTGAAGGATCCAGCCGTACCTTCGGTTGCGGGAGCCCTTTGGTTTAGTTGAACACAAGGACTGCTGTACGGGCTATTCGCTGTAGCCCGTACAGCAGCCGAAGGCAGCCAAGCCGCTCAGCCAAGCCAAAGGCATATTCTTCGGCTCGACTGAGTCAAAGTGACAGCCAAAGCGGGGCGAATGGCCTGCCAAAGGCCGGCCTTTCGCCCCGCAAATTACAGCTGAGCTGACCCAGCTGGGACCTCATGGCTGGCCACGCCCAGTTGTGATGACGGATTAGCGCCCCCAAATTAAACAATAACAACTGTGCGGAGCCGGCCATGACCTGGAAATCCTGCTAAGAACAAACTTCTTGTCCTATGGTGACTATGCTTACTCCTCCACTGTATCTATGGAGGCAGCCATGGTTGTCACACAGGTTGGACTTCAAACATGTCTGCCTTTGTTTATCTCCAATACATGGAAGATGGATGACACTTATAGTTTACACAAGAAAGATACATTTATTTGTGCTTTCTGTTAATTTTTCCTGGAAGTGATAAAGACTCTGTATTTCTGGCAACCTCAGTGGAGCATACCTAGGGTTATGTGAGGTAGATATAAGCATTTGAAGAATAGCACATGACAGCTGATGTTTAATAAGGAAATCCATTCTGTATGAGGTACTTTATGCTCAAGTACTCTACTCACATGCACTAACTAAAAATTGCTATTCAGATTAGACTGTGTTAGGTCAATATATCAAGCAAACTGCATTTATGTCCTCCAGCGCCGGCACTTGAGAATGTTTTACTATCCTGAGAAGAGGCTATAAGGAAGTTTGACACACTGCTCTTCAGAAAATAAAGCATATTTTCCTGTCTGCTACCCACCATACTGTATGTCTATAGCAGTGGTTGTCAACCTACAAGGTATATGGGGCCTCAAATGCAACTCCTGATATCTCCAATGGGACACAAATAATATTTATAATATATTATGCTACAGAAGACTATCATAGGTTGAAGATTTACTAGAGGAAATGGTGAGAGATTGTTGAAGACTGAAGTCATGAGTCAGTCACAATCTAGGGACATGTTACATGAAACTGCTAGGGATTACTATGATGAAAGGCTCCCTTACAAATCAATATTCTCTCTGCGTGTTTTGGCCGAGGGCTGAACTTCAAACACCAAAGTGTTCCATGTGGCCCTCAGACAACAGGTTGGGCACCAAAAGGTCTGTGAATTTATTCACATTGTTTTCTGTATGCTTAGTAGGTGAATCTGGCACATGCCAAGTGCCCAGCTAATAGCAGGACTAAAGGTGTCTACTGACTTTGGGACAGGAAATAAAAGGAAATCTCACAAAAGAGATGCATACTACCAGAAAAAAACCTTACTCTTCCTCACTCTACTCCAAAAGCAAAAACATACAACTTTTGGCTGGTGGCTGGGCTTTACAAATCATAAGAGCAACTACAATTACAGTGATAATGTTATCCAATTTGGCCATAATATCCCTTAATTTATCATTTGTATAATACATTGCAGCCAGGTTCAGCAGACATTTCAGGGTGTCTTTGGGTCAGACCACTTGTCACAAAATTATGCACCGTGCAACAAGGAAGGAATACAAATGGCTTTGCTTGAAAGTTGGAAACCCTTACCATGTTCCTCAGATTCAGAACCATTCTGAAATTAAAGCCCATCTCCAGATTGGGTAATTATCAGAAGTCTTTTTTTCTTTTTCATTGTAATATGCATACCCTTTTTAGCTCTCTTCTGTCTGGTCATGTGAAATTAAGGCTTCTCTTCCTCCTCTTGCATCCTCCCGTGGTGGGCTTCATAGAGCTCACATGATGACATCTTATTAGTGCAACCCCAGGTGGTGTGTCCTTGAAGCTCTGTGTTTAACGATAGTGGGATGAATGATGCTGGGGATCATTAAACGAGGAAGAGGACCAGAATTGCTGAATAGAGTGTTGACACTTTGAGGAACAGTGTTGAGGAGAATGTGAGTATTGCTTCGATGCTTTTTTTTTTATAGTTATAGTTTTTTATGAAGAAATAGTTCTTCACTGAGTAGTCTTGCCAAGCTCTGCACAGCCTCTACTTCACCGTAGCATCATTCTATGGATATTAAACAGCTATGTACCACATGGACCTCAGTACTTGGATAAATGCATAGCACCATGTTTACCTTCTGTCTTCTCTTCTGCTGTCCAGCAGTTTGCCAGCTATAACCAGAGACACCATGCATGGTGTCTCTCAACCCTACTCATGCTATCTATTATTTTGACAACGTAAGCACATAAAGGAAACATTTACCATTCAGACTTTGCAATCATGTAGAAAGCATGACGGGGGCTGAGTGACACCATGGGTTGCATGGTGTCGCTGGCAATAGCTGCCAGTTTTTCAATGCACATTGCTGGATAAATGGAGCATGATTAGAAGCTAAACATGGGGCTATGCATTTATCAAGGTGCATGTGTTATATGGCTGCTTAATGTTCATTGAGAAATTCTAAGGTGAACCTCCACTTTCATCACTCTCTGGTGATGTGGATGCTTTCCATTGGTTGTCCATCAAAGGGGTCCTTGTGGTGTATCAAACTCAGGGAACCTCCATTTCCATCGAACTCTGGTTATGTGGATGTTTTCTATTGAACATCCATCAGAGGAGTCCTTGTAGGGTCCTGAAGATATTAACCAGCATTTAGGGCCCTTTGGTGGATCTCATCAGACTCAGTGAGTCTCAATTTCCATCGCTCAGGTATGTAAAAAGGTGGGTTATCATTTTTCTTCTAATTGTGGTTAGTTAGGAGTAGAAGGAGTAGGAGGAGATG
>NW_017306370.1:409635-413139 GCF_000935625.1 Nanorana parkeri | reverse complement strand
CATCAAAATATAAAAGCTGCCATTGATATTATGTTTTTAAGGTGCAGACTCCAGGGTTGTCAACCTCATTCTGTTATACAACCTAGTGAATCCCTTACCAGGATTATGCAAATGAAAATTCTGAACTCCCACTCTACAAGTTTGTCTATTACTGAATTTTAAAAAAATGCCCGGAGTTGTCTTTAATGAATTTGTGTTCTTGAAATACTGGTTCTTGGACATGGTAGCTGAGTACATGCTGAGGTGTTTTTTTTGTCATTAATTATTGTCTTCATTAGTTTAATCTTTGCAAAACTACAATATATCCCTAGCCGACATGAAGCATTATTAGTAGTTCTGTACGCATCCCACTTGTGTAGCACATGATGTTATTTCCAAGTACAGAGTATTATTGCGTTCAGTTTTATTGTAGTGTACACAGCGGTCTTCCATTCTCACGAGAGGCACCTGGCGAGCGAATTCTCTAGTCTGAAAGATGTGCAGGTGTACCATGAAAGAGGATGCCATTTATCTTTTCCAGGAGCCATTCTTTATCTTCCCACGGCATCGACTTATCAATCATCTTTTCTAAACACATCTGTCAATACCCAACTTCCAACCAACTCTCTCCAGAAGAATGTTATTCATCATCTTTTATGGTCTTTGAAGGACAATTGAACCTAAGTTTCTTATGATGTGTAGTAAACGTTTCACTGGAAATCCTTTTTTTTAATGTGTGTCAAGTCAAAGTGCACCTACATCTAGCTGCAAATATATTTTTAAAAATTCCAAAAAGTTGACCTGTAGGCTGAACACATGTGTAGGCTACAAAATTGTTGCATCTTTTTTTCAATATAAAGGTTAATGCTGGAATATACATCTGATTACCAGAATATTGTTGAAAGCTGAATTCTAGGATAAGCAAATATTCTCTAACTACAAGAGTGTTACTTTAATCTTGGTGACCTTTATGTATTTCTTACAGACCTGTGCAGCAATCCAGTGTAAAACATTGCCTCTGTACAGGAGCTTCCTGTAATAAAGACCGGTCACTGCTTCTCTCTCTCCTTGTGCAGGGTGACTGGTCTTTTCTCCGCCCCCTCCTGTAATTTTCTGCAGGCAGCCTGTACTGGGAGGACCTCTTGGTATTTGAGGTTGAATAAAGAAACAGGTCTATTGTGTTCAACCTATGTGAGCACACGTGTGTATGAGTCACTAAGGGGTCTATTCACTAACCGAAGTGCAGAAGGAGTTTGACTCAGCCGATCCAACATCTGGATCGGCTAAGCCGAACCTCCGGCAGGCTACTCACTGCTGTTCGGTCTATTCTTTTATAGACGCAGAACAGCAGTGAGTGAATAGCCGAATGCCGCTGAGCTGCATTCGGCTCGGCTGTTCTACTCGGTCCCTCTGTGGGACCGAGCAGAACGGAAAAATTGTTTAAAAAGTAGAAAAAATAAATAGAAAATGATTGTGGGGAGCTAGCATTGACTGCTAGCCCCGCCCAACTGTTTTCTATTGGCCGGCAGTTCTGCTGCCGTCAAAAACAAAAAATAAATTTACAATAGCAAACCAGCTATTGTACCCGCCCACTGCTGCTGTCAATCACTAGTGGGGACCTGATGGAGAACTGCAGCAGATGGCGGGTACAATAGCTAGTTTGCTATTGCAAATTGAAATAGCCCATAGGTTCCGTGTCAGAATAAAAACAGAAAAAGCAGTGTTTCTCTCCTTGGCGGCCGGGAGCGGAAGACTCCCGGAGCGCCCGGGAGAGTTAGGCTGTCTGGAGATCAGAGTCCCTGGTTAGCTGGTAACCAGGGATGCTGATATCTCTGCAAGTGGCCGGAGCCAGCCGTAAGATCAGGGCTGGCTCCGCCCAGCTGTCAGAAGCAGGTTGTCGGCCGGCCACAGGCCTCGACTGAGCCGCTCGTCCAAGTTCGGGAGCTGTACGGGCTCTACCGAACCGAAGGGGTGCTGGGGGCGAAGCTAGCCAAAGGATCGACCGAAGCTACGTCTAGATCCTTCGGCTGCTTCGTGAATAGACCCCCAAGAGTACCTGTACCCCTGTACCTGTACATGTTGCGTTCTCTGGGGAAAGTATCTAAATGGTTTGTGAATGAGTCTACACTCTCAGCTGATACCACTGATTGTGGAAGGAAGTTGCACAATTTTACCACTCTAATAGAACAGAATCCCCTTCTCAGTTTGACGTTAAATCTTTTTTCTTCCAATTTCATGCGTGGCTTCTTATCTTCTTTAGCTTCTTAACGGTTTATTATTGATATTACCATCACCATTAAACAGTTTGCAAACTACAATCCTGTCCCCTCTCAATTTCCTCATTTCTAGAGTGAGCAAGTTTAAAGAAGCACATGTGATATTCAATCCACAGCACTCCTGACCGGAATCCCATTGACTAAGTGGGTGCTGGTATGCATACTCCGGATGAGGCCGAACCAGTGATCTATAAAGTGGCACAATTATAGCGTTGTCTCTACAGTACCTTTTTAATACAAGACAGCACTCTGCTTGCTTTGTTTGCCTCAGCCTGGCATTGCATGCTATTGCTTAATCTGTGGTCTACTATGACCCTCATAGTAGACCACAAAATAATTTTTTTAAATGAAAAAATTATAAAAAAAAAAAATTTAAATGGCGTTACCATGTTAAAGATTATATGAAATTTTAGTGATTGAGCTTACTACGACTTTAAAGCAAACATTGGCCGGGCTCTATCACCTTTACTTGTTTTTAAGTATACGCCTAAAGCTAACAGCAGATTTGCCTGTAGCTAATGCATAAAATAAACACCGACACATTTGCTATAAACATGTATGGCAGCAGCGGTTTTGATCTATATCGGTAAACTTCTTCAATCAGTGCTATTTTTTTGATAGATGCTCAACATTATTGTCACGAAAGTGAAATTGTATTCTTGCAGCATAAGTGAAATAGCCATTCATCAGCATAACAGCAGCTTGAAAACTAGGCAAATGAGACATTAAAATCAAAGGAAACACAGATAATTGACTAGGAATGACATTTCCATACTTAAAATGACTTAGTGGCAGATGCCTCAAATTTTAGCCAGGGAACGTATTGTAAATCAAATATTTTACTTCTGTGCATTTTTTTCTTCCCCGTCAACATTTTTTTAAGGCCTTTATTGTACTGCTCTTAAGTGCAAACACAAAGGAAAAATCATGTTGTACCAATGCACAGCGTTTGTTTCTTTCTTTGTTGTCAAGGAAAAGGCAAAAAGATAAACTGAAAGATATTTTTATATTATATATTACGGTTTTTTTTAATTCTATTAAATTATACTATTGCTTGGAGTCCTTCTTTATAATGAATCCTGATTATTCCCTAATATTAAGAGTAAAGGCAGAGAGAAAGATGGATGATGATGTAGGTTTGCATGGTGCTATTCCCTGCACACAATCTTCTGACAGTTTCTAGTTTCATAGGAGAAATTAGGTGCTAATAAGCACAAGTTATAACCTATATTGAGTGGTAGGTGGTTTG
>NW_017306370.1:389415-409594 GCF_000935625.1 Nanorana parkeri | reverse complement strand
TGCTTATGATCAACTGGCATATTGTAGTATTTTTCAATACCACATAAAGTTTTCTGTACACCTTTATATAATTTTATATGGAATTTCTTTGATAAGCTGGCTGATATTTAAAGTCTGCTTTTTGCCCATGATCTTGTTTACATGTTTATTTGGTCCATATGTTATGGTTTTATATAAATATATATTTTTGTAGTGTTGGAGACCCACATGATGTGTTGAGTGGGGAATCTGTTGGTTGGGGATGGTCCTTTTGGGGCTGTTTAGTGAGCAATGTGTTGATTGTCTGTTGCCTTATGAAGAGTGGGTTGCGATATGCCAAAACGTGGGCATAGCAAATTATTAGCTACATACGTATGGAACCAAGTTCTGGTACCACCTCTCTCTCTTTCATTCTCTATACTCCGGGGGATAGCCACCGCACTCTATTTGGCCAGATGCTTATCCACAAAAATACCCATAAAAAGCCAACACTCACAGTTCTTGCACCAGAGATGAGTCAAAGCAATTTCTGCTGCACAGAAATTCCAAGCAGTGTTATCAGTCCTCCTTTGTGAAGTAAAGAACACGTTACCCCTAGCTGAGATCAGACTAAGAATGGGGGGAGGGGGTGTATGTGTAGTCGTCATCAGAAGCAAGTTGCCTAGGGTGACAACGTTGCTTCTCCATACATGCAGTACAGTGAGTGAGAGCTGTCACCCTGTGACAGAAACTGTTTTACTAGCAGCATCACCAAAGGAAAGAAAGCCTAAAAAAGAAAATGAATGCAGCCACCTCATCAAATAACTGGTAATGCAATATGTAAAATACTTTATTTTTAGGTGCGGATACACTATAAAAAAAACAAAAACATATTTTAAAATCATCACTGGCACCTCCTTTTTTGGGGTGACAACTTTTACCCACTGCCCTAAAATACAGCAGTAGCATTGTCACACCTCCACACAGGCTCCCACATGGTGTCAGTGTTGGAAAAAAAGGTTCATGTCCGATTTTCTAATGTGTTGTGGTGCGTTGGCAGCTCAATCAAAAATAATGGGTTGGCAAAGCATGTAAACGGGCAATGTGCTAGACATGTGTAAACGCAGCCTAAAATAACACCCAGTGGTTGCATGATGAAGGACCTTTTTGTAATGAGGTGACAACACTGCCCTGTATCCCAATTGTTGTTCTGTGTTGTCACCCAGTATTCTGCCTCCCCAGTTTAAGCATTGATAGTGTGATCTCTGTAACTTGCAGTTGTGGTGAGATGGCAGTTACCCCAATCTCAGTGAGTTGGCAGACAGTTGATTCCATCCATATGACACCTTGAAGATCGTGGAGATGTTTAATCCAAACTGTGCAGATCTTTACAACAGTGATTATAGCATAAGCCAAACTATCATAATGTGATCCACCCAGCAAAGGACGTGTGGCTGAGATGAAGACTGGAACATGAAGAACGGTGGAGCTATCTGCACAGAGCAAAACCTGAACTAGGGTTCCAAATACCAGAGACAGATAAAGCAAATAATATTTAATGGCATATGGCAATGCAAGCGTAACATGACACCCTGTCAAGAGAGAGTCCAAGTAGCTGTGCCAACACACATTTCACAGGTGTGCCACTTTAGCAATCTTAGCATCTTTGTAAACAGTATACCTCCTGCACTTTGATTAAACACGCTATAAAACGCGTCAGGTGCCAAATATGCCACTCCAAGTATCTTTGTTCTGAGAAATGCCACTTGGCCATTGCTGCAGACTATATTAGACATTCCATTTGTTTCGGAAAGATTCGTTATTCCGACGAATTATCGTTATTCAGAAATTTGGATGTATCCGTATCTCCGAATGACAGAAATGACGAATGAAAATGAATCCGAATGTCTGAAAAAGACATTCGGATTCATTAAAAAGAAATTAGTTAGCGGTAGTCTGTACAAATTTACGTTTGTGGGCGAAGTTTCAGCAAAGTGACAGAAAGGTGAGGTTCTCCCCCAATTGATCCCAGACCCTTTAGGTCTGATAGGAATGTTAGGAGGGACCCCCCCAAGTAAAAAAAAAAGTGTGTGGGGTTCCCCCCAAAATCCCTACCAGGCCCTTTAGGTCTGGTAGGAATTTCCCGTGACATCACGCCTCACCTATCTGTTTACATTCGGTAAGGAGATGACATTTTGCGGCAAATCTTCGTCGGGTTCGGACGGGTCGTCGTGCGGCGAGACTTTTTTTATTTCGGCGGGCGTCGTGCATTGTGATTGACGCTGGATTACATTGATGGATGGGCAATAAGTGGCTGCAAATAGACTACAGGAGAGCAACAGTGCTGATATGCAACATTGCATAAAAAATGGTGAAAGCAATATCTCATTTGGCAATTGTTTGTAATATACAGTACTTTAGCAAGCTGCATACCATTCAGTTCAGGGATTCCATCTACTTGAAAGCACATTCTTAGTTCTTCTCCCTGTCTTTATTAACATTCTCAGCTGATTAGATGCTAATAAACAAGCATAAACAAATCTTCTAATTACTCTGCATACCTGCATTGGCAGTTGCTGTGGGCCGGGGGAAGATGCAGTATGGTGAACTCGGGTTAATTGCATTTTTCTCTCGCTTTAGATCATGAATAAGCTTATGCTGACTGCGGCATTAATGGAACATGTTGCTTTTTTCTTCTTCTTATGACCCGCAGCATAATGTAATTTAATAATGGTTATAACCTCCATCTGTGTAGCCACTATTACCAAACACATTAACCTTTCTGAACTTTGTACTTGTAAGTCCTAAATTTTTTAATAAAGTCTGGAGAAAATGGAGGCGACTGATTAAAGGGGATTGCCAGGAAGAATACGCAATGTTTCTGGTGATATTATCTAACACTGAGTGCTGTTATAGCTGCGGCAATGAATATGGAATACACAGGAGCCTTACTTGATTTACTACTTTCTTTTTTATTTGTATGGCATCATTCTAATGTGGGTTCGGGATTCAGACGGGTCGAGCAAAGAGAAGATGTAGAACCTGGGAAATAAGATCTGCCCTACTACCATTAGCTATTCAGCTATTCATTGTGCCATTCACTTCTCTGCAGTAGACTAAATCAGTCTTCACACCCCTCCCATTGCCGGGGTTGCTTTCTATAAATGCTGTTGGTGGCATAGTCTGTAGGGAATTTAAACCTTGATTTTAGAGACACTACTGAGAACAACAGGAAGCTTTACTGAAAGTGCAACTGAAGCTAAAACGACTTTTTTTTTGTTTTGGATGAAGTGAAGAGGATTAGATCACCTGCCAGGTTTTCATTGCTGTCTGTGTCCCTGTTAGGGAAATTCACCCTTTTTATTTGTCCTGGTGACTGTGAAAGTGAAAGACAATCCCAAGTTTTGGGTTGTCACCAGAAAATAAATAGATCTTCCAGTGGGCACACTAGTTCTGGTGACACTGCTGACCACCAGGGATTTCTTCTGGTTGCCGACAGGAAGTGAAGGGAACTCTCCCCAATCGGATACAGATGGTGCAAAAAAAGCTGACAGGGATTATAGCCCTCCCTTACTCTATCCAAAACTAACTTGAAGTTTGGAGTTTAAGAGTTAAATCTAAAAAATGAATTCAAGCACTTTAATTATTAACAAAACTATCTTATTTCTGTTTCACTCGCCGTAGAGCCTCAAATCATCTCTGAATTGGTGCTGACACTGTCCTTCCTTCTGGAGGGTGGCTACTTTTGTTCCCCATGGTCCCTGTGTGTGTTGTAAAGTAGCCACCGCTCCAAGCTTGCTCCCGTGATGGACTACAATCTCAATACAAATTAGTTAAATAAAACGTGAGCTTGTAGCCCATCATGGAAGTGGGCTTGGAGTGGTGGTTACTTTACAACACACACAGGGACCATGGGGAACAAAAGTAGCCCCCCTGCAGAAGGAAGGACAGTGTCAGCACCAGTTGAAAGATTATTTGAGGATCTACAGCCGAGTGATACACAAATAAGATACAGATTTGTTAAGAGTTAAGGTACTTTAATTTTTTTAAGATTTAACTCTTGAGTTTAGTGTCAGGAGTTAAGTGTAGATGTTCGTCTCCTCCATGACCCCCTGCCGATTCTTCCAACTCTTCAGCCAGCTTTAAATACCAGATGCCAGCAGTTCTGGGAGCCTAAGGAGAGCAGTGAAATTGTGCCCCCCTTAGTTTCACAATGTTCATTGACTGGTTGCTAGACCTGAGCACTGTCCCATGGGAGGAGGTCACATGGTCCCTGGGTATTTTGTGCCGGTTGAGGTAAGGGGGGAGCAGTGGAGGATTACTGGAAAAAATTGTATTAATGGGTCAGAGGGCCTTTTTTACAGACACTTTCACTTTACTATCAACACGCAAAGTGACAGTTTCTCTTTAAAATGTATGTAAACCCCCATTTTTATTATGTATATATTTTTATTTATTTTTGAGTAGGGATTTGACACTAGGGATATAAGAAAGGGGAAGACACAGCCAGCAACAAAAACCTCATAATAGATTTCTGGCACATAAAAATGTATTGAGGTTCCAGTAAAAAGTGCATGAAGATCCATTGAAATACCGCTAAAAAAAGAAGCATATCCACCAACATTGTTGACCCACACCAGACCCCTTCCTCAAGATGACAGACATTGCCTCCAAAATGTTGATGGATATACTTCTTATTGTACTTTTTTTTTCCAGTTCATCTCTATGCACTTTAGAATTGAACCTCAAAAAAAAAAAAGGGTGGGGTCCAAAACAAACACCAGAGGATCCATATCTCAGTGACACATAGTGCCCAACAGTCTCGCAATATTCCAAGGGTTAAAGAGTCAAGGAATTCAGATAAAAAGAGTTTGGCAAACAGGACATAATCCAAGGAGTTCATATATTCTCATATTTGGATAAACTCTCATTCTGGACAGCAGTAAGTTTCTCATAGAACATCACCTGAGACACCAGAGCCTTGACCCTCGCAAAGGAGATAGATAGGGATTTCCAAACACCAGCCAGGACTTGTTTAGCCGAAGTGAGTATACGTTGAACCAATCTAAATTGGGCGAGAGTACACACCCTAGCTTTTTTTTATAAAGGAGAGCCTCATAAGGGTTCTTAGGATATGAAGCTCCCACTACGGTATAAAGAAGCTGATAAACCCTAATCCAGAACCTCTTCACCACCAGACATTCCTGCCATATATCTGAAAAAGAGCCCACAGCCACACATTCCCTAAAACAGGTGGAAGTACAATCGGGGACCAAGTGGGAAATATGTAAGGGGACTAGATACCATCAATATAAAATCTTCTAATTATCTTCCAGTGCTAAAATGTTCAAAGAACACTTCACAGTTCCCACCCCTATGTGTCTCCAGTCTTTTCAAAGTTCAAGGAACCTCCAAAGCCACGGTCACAATAATGGGTATATGATGGAGAGTCTTGTTGCAGTTTATCCAGAAGTAAGGAATAAATATAGGAAATAAGTCTGTGTCTGCGGGAATTATCCAAATCACTTTTGTGTATGTCTGGCATCATGCCTCACTGTATACAGTTTTCGTTACCAAATTTCTTTTGCAAATCTATTGCAAAGTTTCTTACTTGGAGATCATGTCAATAACAGCACTTCCTGTTGTAGGCTAAGGACGCTAAGCAATTGCCCCTCAATTTGCAGCAGCATTGTCAGCCATTTGCGTGCGGTCAGGTCTGTCTAATAGGCTGACATAAGACCAACTTATGGAGCTTATTCAAAGGGCTGACAATGCTGCTAATTCTGAGGCAGAGGTTTGACGTTGTCAGACTGCAACAGGAAGTATTGTTACTGGCAGGATCTTCAGTTAAGAAACTTTGCAGTATATAGTCAAGAAGCCTGTTGACAGTGAAGCATGATACCAAACATTCCGTGCAACTGTTGCCCATTTTCTCACTTACTCCAATTGATAGCTTAATTATGAATTTCCTAAAATGGTCCTAATAAATATGAGTGTGTATACATGGCTTGATAGGGACATTAGACTGTAGTATCTTGTGTGACTGATGTAAATGTGGAACATGTTCCCATTAAAGTACTGCAAAGTCTGTTTTTGCTGTATAAATACAGGAAATATCTAATGTTTATGTGTACCTAGAGATGGCTATTTACTTACTGGAACACATTCTGCTTTGCTTTGGGATTGCAGATACATCACCTGCATGGTACATATAGATTCTGCTCACAGCAGACTTTTTTTCCTTCAAACTATTATCGATCACGCAGTATCCAATCCAGAAATGGGTTTTATGGTCCTGAAAGTGGGTCTAAATTTGAAATGTTACATGACATATGGTATATAAACTCTGAAGTAGTTTTAAAGTTTCCCGGATATGGCTCCATATTAACCGAATGTTTTCACTTTAGTGCAACAATATACAATAGAAATGTTTCTGTCCTGGGATGTAACTACCTATGAATACTAAGCACACATAAGGCAATCAGGTAGCGCACCATATTGTGACCAATAAATCTCCCTCCTGGAATGTTACCTTCTAAACTCAGGGATAAATCGGAATCCTAGGGAAACTAATGTTCATTTAAATGCGTGCCTTTCCCTTCTGGTACCCTTTATTATGTCATAATCTTCTTGAGTATTTATGACCCAAATAAAAAAAAAACTCTTTAGAAACTTTATAATGAAATGCATCTGTTAAAGGAGAACTATGAGATGAGTGATTTCCACTCACCTCATAGTTCTAGCCGACCTGTGACAATGAGACTGTCAGAGGTCGGCTCAGTAGATTGGGAGGTGAGCGAACACATACGAGGTTCGCTCACCTCTCGATCCTGTCACGGCTCTCTGCCGTGACAGGAGGAGGGCTGGATTCCCCTCTCCCCGCTCCGATCTGCCAGCGCTGACTGGCGGAACGGACGGGGAGGGGGTGGGTACAGCTGGCTCTGCCTCTAGATAGGCAGAGCCAGCTGTCACTCACGCAGCTGGGCGGATCCCGTCATCTACGTCGAGATCTGCTCTGGCGTCTCAGTATACCGCGAGCTATAGCTCGCGGTATACTGAGCTTAGGGTAACGGGAGGATGCTAGTTTGTGTCCTCCCGTTACCCTAAGGAGAACTATTGGGAAAAACGCTGACCCCATAGTTCTCCTTTAATGGAAAAGTATAATGGTTGTTGGTAAATTTGTGTTATTTTGTTTTGTATATATTAATCAAGTAATCAAGCTTTTGTATAATTTGTTATCATTATTTTTATGCAATAATAATATTAATAATGAATACACCTAGTTTAACTTTCTAGTACGACTTCTACTTGGAAGCCAATAAAAGCTTATTAACAGGTATGCCAATAGTAACATAGGAGGCAGGAGGCTAGAGTCTGACATTGGAAGCTGTGGTCCATAAATGCAGAATAGAACACCCTGGGTTTTGGGAAGTCCCTATTCCTCTTAGGTAGATCAAGCATGCAGTCAGACACATGGAGGTGCTTGCTGTTTTGATCTGGAGCCCATTTACAATGTGAGGTGAGTCCATAGTTTCACAGTAATGTTGGCCTTGTGTCTTCACTAAAGTTTGCTTTAAAGTGACTCTGTTTCTAAAACCAAAACCTAAAATAAATTACCTCTTGCTAGATACTGTCCTCTCCTGCTGCCTCTCACTGCATTAGTAGGGGGGAATTACCCATAGAAGACCCTTCAGAAACCAACACAGGAGTGTCAGATTCCAGATCCTCCATTGGACTTACTGGTTCAATCCACCAACCCTATGTAAGTAATGTGTCCTGTAGTGACGTAGGGGTCAATGAGAGGAACCACGGCACACAGTGGGGGATCAGGAAACAAACAAGATTCTTCAGTGGGCAATTTCTCTTTATGGTGTGGGCAGCAGAAGAGGAGAGTGCTTGTTGGCAGGGAGCCCATTATTTGAAGTTGTGGTGCTTTAACCCCCCGCCCTGCTCAGATCTTTACACATATATTCTTAGTGGCTTATTGTTTGGGTGCAAGTAAAGATGGTGCAAGTATGTAATTTATACCTTTAGAGCAGCTTCAACAAACTTAGAAGAAAAATAGTCAATGGGCTCATTTCTCAAAGCTTTAACACAAGAATAAGGAGCCTTATTATAGTCGCATGACTAGTTTCAATTCTTATTGGATTCAACTCAAAATAAATTCAGCCTAATGTGTAATAAGTTGCTATGAGACTACTTTATTCTGCTGCTGATGGGACAAACTTGTACAATCAGTAGCCATACAATGAGACACTGTAGTTTTGCCTCTATAGACCTACTATGCCCAATGAGAAATCCGGCTCTGCCTACATAGGTTTTATTGAGTATTTTCACATAAGCCACACTGGTAAGTTAACTGGTTCCAAGTTATTACCTGAGTGAATCAGTTGAAGCACAACAAGGATAACATATTGTAGGTAGGATCTTCTTGAATCACAGACTAAAGCAAGCAGTTCATTGTTCCCCATAGAGTACAGCAGAGTATGTCAGTGCTACATAAATTCAATTATTTCTAAAACATTTCTGAAACAACTAAATTCCACACAGACAGGTGGTGCTCTCATTATTTTTGACAGGAGGTGACATACCAGCCTATTTTTCGCAGCATCACTGAGGACAATACAACCTCTTTTTTTTTCTAGGCCATGAGATGTTTTTACACAATTAAAGGGCCTTCACCTTCCCTGTGGGGAAAAGTACCAATCCTTAATCAGCTGTCAAGACATTAAAGCATTCTGGAATTTCTCTAGCTGATCCCATTGCATGTTCTCTTCTTTACTTTACCTATTTTTATCAAAATTAAGAAACAAATCAGATTTTGAAATACAGAAAATATGGCAACTTTTGATTGCATTAGTTGGATAAATGTTTAGTAGCATCGCTGCATAATTATAGGAAAAGGCCAACACAGAAGGGGGAAGGAAATTAGTATAGTCATAGCATATTCTGGTCAGTTACCTTGTATGCTTGTATTATGTAACAAATATTTAACTGTTTATGCTCAAAACCAGTTAAAAAATTATTTTATATGAAGTATTTTCTTTTTAAATGAACTCAAGACATGGGTAATAATGCCATTTAATCTATGTGTCCTTTAGTCTTCTAGATTGAATCATGGGCAACTTCATGTAACTCACTTCCTGTCAGCCTAGGCTTTTACAAGTACTCAATTTACAAGTACTCAATTACTATTTGAATTACTCACTCCACAGTCCTCAGACACAAGTAGAGCTGTTCCGAGTCTGAGCTTCCTCCTCAGAAGTCACTGTTGTGGCATTGAGCGGTGTGCCAAATGAGAGGAGTTTCTCAGTCAGCCAAAACTAAGAAGGTTTCGGTGGTAGGATAAATGGGCAATTGATACATTGGAGACTTTGCACTTCTCCAAATCTCAATCAGCAATTTTGCTATTCCTTTTCAGACATGGTTTAGGCACATCTTATCAGCTGCCATGGCTACTGTTTTGTCTTTAGCTGGAGGTACTTAGGAAGAGTTTTCATGATGGGTATCATCACAATGATGATGTTTGCGAATAGTTTTAAATACAAAAAAAAAGAAAGGGTAGTATTATGGTCCCTACATAACTGCAGGCTTTAGTTTTCACTCAGATTAGAGGTTAAGTGTTAGGGAAGATAAAACTGAACTCCAATGAGTTAGTACTGGATAGAGAGCAGAAGGGTTAGAACCTGTCAGATTTGTATTGCTGTATTAGGAAGTTCACCCCAACCGGAACACACAGCATTAAATATACATTTTCTGGTAGTGTGGGGTAGGTTTTGAACCTCTGTTTTATTGCTGTGTCCCTGTTAGAGATATTTCATGTTAAGGAGTTTTCCCCTCACTGGTTGTTGGGAGGTATGCGTTTTGACTAGGCAACATTAGCATAAGGCCGCATTCAAAAAATTGAGTGGAGATCTCCTTAAAGTGACACTAATCTCAGGAGTTAAATCTTCAAAAATCTATTCAAGTACCCTAACTATTAACAAAAATGTATCTTATTTGTGTATCCCTCAGCTCTAGATCCTTAAATCATTCATGAATTTGTGTTGACACTGTCCTTCCTTCTGGAGGGTGACTATCTTTGTTCCTCATGGTCCCTGTGTGTGTTGTAAAGTAGTCACCGCTTCAAGTTCGCTTCCGTGATGGACTACAATCTCAATACAAATGAGTAAACTAAACGTGATATTGTAATCCATCACAGGAATAAGCTTGGAGCAGTGGCTACTTTGCAACACACACAGGGACCATGGCAATCAAAAGCAGCCACCCTCCAAAAGGAAGCATGGTGTCAGCGCCAATTCAGAGATGATTTGAGGATCTAGTGTCACTTTAACATGAATGCAGTCAGCATTTAAAACAGAATTTTTAACCTTTCTTCACTATATTCAAACACAAAAGAAGGATTGGCTGAAGCTGTACTGTAATGTTAAGAGCTCCCCTTAGGAGTTTAATGTTCGGTGCTTTAGTGCAGGATGCAGTTTAATTTTCACAAGTAGCGGACTGTATATCTGTTCTAATAGTTCTCTTTAAAAAATGTATCTTCACTGTTGCAGCAGCCTGTTTATTATTTGTCATTCATTGTGCTAGGTTCTTGTGTGTTCTCCGTTTTGTTTAAAATTGTTAGCACAGTGTCTACTTAGATGCTCCCAATCTCTCCAGGTTTCCTGTTAATTTTGTTTTCATTCTGAACATCATCAAGAGGCTTTGTGATAGAAAAGTAGTTTGACCTGCAAGAATAACCCAGAAAATGCATCTCTTGTAATGCCAACCTGAAATAAACTACATCGGTCTTCACTTCTGAATCCTCTCAGTGAGTTGACACTGCCTATGGATCTTGTTGAGTTGGCTGGTTGTCATGCTGTTCATGAAGAATGGGTCTCAGGAGTCATGTCTTATGCATAAGGCGACGTTTGAAACAGAACAGTATCAATATTCTACACATATAACCTCATGTATGAAAATGACACATGAACATAGTCTTACAACACTTTCATATCAGCACCACTCTATAGCTCCGCTACTGCCATAGTGGAGTTAGTCTCTGCTGTACATTTCATTAATATTCTGGAATGCCTTTCCCATGAAGCTCCACCCCATTATGTGAAACCCCATTAACAGGGGCGTAACTAGAAATCACAGGGCCCCATACACTCTCTAAGGTGGGCTCTGCAGGGTCAACCTCAGGTGGGCTGGTCATACTCCTTACCTGTCCGCCTCCTCTTCCTCCACTGTCGGTGATGAGCCCCGCCTCCTCTTGCCGTTGCGGGGCCCGCCGCCTCCTCCACTGCTGGGTCCAGCCTGCTCCACCGCTGCTGCTGGCTCTCACTGACTCAGCAGCGGCTGTGGAAAGGAATGCACCGCTGCACAGATCACTGTCAATGATCTGAACAGCGGCACATTTCTCTTCACAGCCAGCAGTGACAGCCAGCAGCGTGAGATGCTAAAGCGACCCAGAGGTCTGGGGCGAAAAATTGTGCCCCGGACCCCATAGCGGTCGCTAGGGTCGCTATGGGGATTGCTACGCCACTGCCCATAATCTTTCATGGCTATGTCATGTCTAGTGCAGAAGGCTGTTTTTCTTTCTTTGTGTTGAGTTGACACTGCCAATTGATCTTGTTGAGTCAGCAGGCTGCCATGCTGGCCATGAAGAGGTTCTTGGGAGGTATGACTTTTGCATAAGGTGACATTTCAAACAGAGTAGTGCCAATATTTTAATCATATAGCCTCATGTATGAAATATGACAAGTGAACACACACAGTCTTACACCATTTTCATATTAGCACCACTGCATAGCTCCTCTACTTCCACAGTGGCATACCATGAAGCTCCACCCCATGATGTGAAACCCCACCATTTTCCACTGTCATGTCATGGCTATTGCAGAGCGCTGCTTTTGCTTCTAATAGAAGGGAGGGATGACCCAGTGTTTTGAAAATGATCAACCAAGGATGCCTGTGGTCACAGGTCAAATAAATGAAATCCAAACCTGGTAGTGGATTTGACTGTTTGCTTTAAATACTAAGCGTCAAATGAAAAAAAATGCATTAAAGTAATCGGTTATTACTGCAGTTTTGTAGACTCAACTAATTCCAGAGTTATGTTAAGGTCATGTATAGAGCATTCTCATCTTCTGTATTTACATCTGTCAACTATGTAAATTACATTTTTTCTTCTGCTTCCCAACAATGAAAGCAAATATTGTATTTAGCAGTGTCATTAGACACAGTGAAGCATCTGTCTTTAAGCTATTTTTTGACATTTTGCAAAACATCAGCAACCATCTCATACATGAGCGAAGGTCACATTTGCAAGTATTATTAGATAACTTACATTTTAATTAAATTACTTATAAATGTCACATGACAATGCCACTGTCACTTGAAAATGGTGTCATTTAGGAGTTTCAGTTTACTCTGTAACTAGAAAAAACAAACAAACAAAATGCAGATTTGTTTTCATGATAGTGTCCCATAGGATCATTTTATGTTGGCAATTGAGGCATACCCCAGTTAATGTTGAGCTCTAGCCTTAACTTAAAGTGTACCTTTACCCATATGTTTAAAATAATAAGAAACACACCGTTAGAAATGATTAGTAATGACAATCTACAAACACATACATCTAGATAATTGCCGGCTTTGTATTCTTTGTATACCTTATTTCTCTTTTCTTTCCCAATCTTCTGACAGCGGCCATGTTTACTAGGGGCATATTTCTAGCTTTCCTATTACTTCCTGGATTTCTGGCACATGTGACTAGACATGTGACTAGGACATGTGACCACACACCATCTCAGGGGAGGAAAATACCTTTACCTGAGATCTTGTGAGATTACAGATAAGATTTCCCATCAATGCTCTGCTGATGACAAGGCAATCCCAGTGTGCATTGCTTTGAAAAACTGAAGTCGTTTTGCCCTTTCAAAGCAGGAAGTGAATGCTCTGCAAGTGTAAGTATTTCATAATCACAGCATTTTACACCTGACATGTCTATGTTATTATTAAACATCATACATAGAGGGATATTGGTAGAATTTGATTTTTGAGTGTAAAGCTGCACTTTAAATCTTGCACAGTTGTACAACCTCCCCTCCTGTAGTGATAATGCTTACTCTTTCACTGCGAGCTTCTCACATTAAAAACTGCAACAGCCAACTAGAGCCTGCCTCACTTCCTGGCTGCAGAAAGTCCAGCCTCATCTAGCTTTTCTCCTCCCCAGCCTTCCTGTCTAGGGCCTGCCCCTTTCATTAATTGGATTTCAGTTCTATCAATCATGGAGATTCAGCATCATGTAGGTGTTACCTAAGGCAGTATACATGCAAATAAAGCCTGCCAAGGAACACCCACTAGCTCTGATCTGCCTACATTGCATACAGAACCACAGAGACCCATTGATCACATTGCTGGACATCAGGGGAACTCTCCAACAGCAACACAGACTGAAATAAAAATCTATGGTAGAGTGGTGGTAGGCTAGAATACCTGTCAGAATGTGATTGCTGTTGACAGATTCCCTTTTGCAGACTTCCCTCCACTCACTGTTATCAACAGGACAGAAGCAAGAGTAAATCTCTCTAACAGAGCTCTGCATAGCAGTAAACACTTTACAGGAGTTCTCCCCCTTTCCACTTTATTCGATACTATGAAAATTGTTTTTGGCTTGCCATGTACTTTTAAGTGGCTCAGAGGACTCAGTCTGTTTGAGAGGCTCTAATTTCCATCCTAGCATCCTCTGCACCTGGCTGAGTCAGTCAATAAAATCCTGTAGTTGCTGGTATTCTGATTTTGTAAATATGCCTGAATCTGATCCTGAGAAAATGTATTGCAGAGTGTTCCCTGGTTCTTCCTCTCATTACTACACCTGGAACCTTGCTGGAAATGAAGTGCCAATGCCTTTTTGTTTTTAAATTTTTTAATGTGTTTTTAATTATTTTTCACTTAACTTCATTGCTAGAAAATAGGGGGTTAACAAGCCCCTATGTGCAAAGAGGATGTGACAGGTCCTCCTATATGGAAACATCAGGGGTCTATAGACCCCTAATGTCACCTATGGACTCCAATGAAGCTGAAAAAGCTTCATCAGCTTCTTCTCTGGCTACAGCAGCCAGAGAAATGACACACTGACACTGGAAGTGATGTAATACAGTGATCAGAGTGGAGGTCAGCTAGTAAAAGTGTGCTGATCAAGCAGCAGAGACCTGCCGTGCTGATCCTGGGCCTGCTGCATAGCTGCCTGAAACACTTATATGTAAAAGCCATAACTGGCAATTAAAAAAAATAATACCAAGACTATGGCTGTGGCAGCAACCGTGATCTTGGTATAACAGCGTCAAGTGCTGTCGTTAAGTACTCAATACTTAAAGGAGAAAGATGAGGTGAGTGAAAATCACTCATCCTCATAGTTCGAGCTGATATGTGACAATGAAACTGTCACACGTTGGCTCAATAGAAGTGAGCGAACGCATACCGTCAGTCGCTCACTTCTCGATCATCTCCCTGCAGAGAGACTCCACTGTCAGTCACTGCTCCTCGCAGGGATTCCCCCGCTCCGATCCTCCTGCACTGACTGGAGAAATGGACGGGGGGTGGGGAGGGGGTGGGTACAGCTGGCTCTGCCTCTAGATAGGCAGAGCCAGCTGTCATTCACGCAGCTGGGTGGATCTCCACAGCATTGTCGGGATCCGTCCCGGCTGCTGCGGTCTCTGGATACCGCGAGCTGTAGCTCCCGATATACTGAGCTTTGGGTCACGGGAGGACGCTAGTAGATGTCTTCCCGTGACCCTTAAGAGAGCTATGGGGAAAAACACTTACCCCATAGTTCTCTTTTAATGCAAAAAGAATAAAGGTTTGGCTTTACATACACTTTAACATTTAACGCTAGAATCTACCACAATGGGAATCCCATTTTCAGGTTTATTCACTATTTAATACTCAAATATTATTTTTCCTTTTCTGTGCAGCCACGGCTTCTCATACATGTCCCGAAATGTAAAAGGACTGATTATAGCATCATTTGCTGTAATCAGGCTGTGTAGAGGTTAACACTTGAAAGTCAGGAGTGCACTTCAGTGTCAGAAATACATGCTGGTACCCATAACAGGTTTCAGCAGGGGAGTAAGTAGGCGATCAGTTTGAGTTACTATTGCTTATTGCACACTGCTCTTTGGTTTATTGAATAAACATGCTTAAGGCATTTGTTTTGGTCAAGGAATGAACCTTTCTTGTATTTTGTGGCCTCAGCAACTAAATTCCATTCCAGATAATGTCACCAGGTAGGAAAGTGAGCCAGCGGGTTTCCGAAAAAAAGGTGAGGGGTGCAAACAGAGTAATGATCCTGACAGATTCAAACATGAATCCAATTAGAGGAGACAAGAATACATCATTACTGAATTTTTCTTAAATAATGGAGGAAACAGCTTCAAAGTTCTGCAGTTGTGGCTTTACAGTCTGTACAATGGAAACTAAGACACCTCTAGATTTAATATGCAATTTAATCTGTAAGCTTTCAGTGATGCATGCAGTACACTGTAAATACAGTTTTTACAGATGCAACCCTTGTCTTTATTTTGCCAGCAGTATTAGCTAGTTATGGTGACATAGTTTGACAATAATGGTGTGGAGGAAGTCAAATATGTGCACAGGGCCCTGATCTCAGCCTGGTACATACTAGGGATGAGCCAATCCGTCTGGGTTCGCTGAGGGTTTGGGGAATCCTGTTTCAAATGTGACAAACGTGAATATAGTGGCAACTCTCATTGAAGACTCTGTGTGTGTGTTTTTTTATGTGTGTGTTGGGGGGGAAGCTTGGCATGGGAAGCTTGGACATGTACCAGTACCAACACATTTCTTTACATACACCATACAACAGGGAGAGGGCCTATGAGGTTGAAATGTAAAAAAAAAAACACATATCCTTAAAACTCAGGCATGAGGAATGCTGTATGGAACAGAACAGGTTTTAAGAGACAGCTTCAGTAACAGGATTTAGTTGAACAAGGAATTAACTTTCTTGTTTTAGCTTGGCTTATACAGAGCAGCAGCACCCCCATCTTTTTTATTTGCATTATAATAAAAACTTTTTTAGATAATTTCAGCAGTGGCACATGCTTTTTATTCAAATTGTAATAGGTCTGCTTTGACCAGCAAATAGAAATTGCCCAGCCGTTCACTGAGGTTATCCCTGGTCTTGCTGATATAAAGCTGCCTTGCCACTGGCCAATTTCTATCAAACTATCAAACGTGTGTTAAGTATTAAGAGACCACAAATGATACAGCATTGTAAAAATTGTCCAGAATCAGGCCAGTTTTATTGACCAAGACAAGGCCGAAATGTATGATAGACACAGGGTATATGCAGGTGTTTTCCTGCAAGAATTAAGAGACTCAGGATAGTAAAGCAGTGTAAAAAGTGTTCACTGGCAGTTGTTCTAATGAGCAATATTAGGCAACAATGCAGGAGAGACAAATGGCACAGGCAGGTGTTTTTATTCAAGAATTTAAAGACATGATACAGCAGTGTAAGTTGGCCAGTAGCAGGAAACTTTTAGTCAGGGAGAGTAGGCCTAACTACTGTATGCCTAACAATTAACTAGGGGACATAGGGAGTGCAAAAAATGTGAAGGGTAGATTGTGAGGTGATATAGGACCACTCCCCTCAATCACAAATGTGAGGTAAAAAACCCCATCAATATTTTTTTAAAAAATGGGATGATTGCTCAAAGAGCTAGTGATCAGAAGTAAAGAACAGTTTCCTGACTCTAAAAGCAGTTTTAAATGCACTGACACTATGGCTGCTATGAGTCCCCCCAGTTTCTAGTGCAGGGCTGGCTTATATAAAATATGTTTGTTGGTCCTTGGCTGCTTGCTGGCCTTGGTTCAAAGGTCATGCAGTGCATTATGGTTAAAAACAAAGAGACCACAAATTATGGTTAAAAACAAAGAGACCACACATTTTGAACCTCCTGGATTGATGATTCAAATCCATGTTTACTGAAAAACCAAACCTCGTTCTTTTTTGAATACCTTTGAGATACATTGAAATGTTGCTTGTAGTTCAGGTCTTCTCGTCCAACCTCAGTACCTGATCCCACAAACACTCTTTTGGCTGAATGAACACAAAATCCCATAGACACACTACCATTACAAAACCTTGTGGAAAGCCTTCACAGAATGGTGGAGGTAGCACACATTATACAGAAATATCGCCAATAAAGCCTTCAGCAGTCACCCAAAACTGAAATATCGGTCTTGAACAGTGTTGACCCTAAAAAAATAAAAATGAAAATGCATGAGAAAATTGAATTAACTTGGTGAAATAGTATGTGTAGCATTACAATCATCTTCTGGTAATGTTCTTTGCTACATTTTTAAATTGCTTTGGGCAATTATAATAATAGTATTATTGCAGTGTCCCTCCCTGGCCTCCATAGTAGCGTTCTTCTAACACTTCATTACCTTAAGAGTGCTAATTGCGATTCTGTAATTTTGGCATTTTGCAGAATGTCACAGGAATTAATTTGTAATTCAGCATTCTACCTATTAAACTATACGCAGTCTAACATGCCATTATCTTGTGAATTCCCTCCTCTGCCTTTGATTGCTATAGAGGAGCCCAGCATTTGGAAATGAGACACCGACTGCCTTAGTTGTACTTGCATTTAAATACAGTAAACCTGCATAGGAAGAATGACAGGAGAACTATGTTTATCTCACATAGGGGGCATAACTGCATGTGAGTGGGCCCAGAGCAAGTTCAGAACTCCAACCTCTATCTTAAAGCATGTCTAAACCGAAAAACAAAAAGTAATATATGGCATCTAACCAGTCAAGTGATGTGGTGGCTTCATTATCTTAATTTTTCAGACTAACGGTATTATTACCAAGTTAACATATAGTGTACATATCTCATTGCACTCCTGACCGATGAATCCCAAAGAGTCTATGGTGGGTGCTGCAGTGACAAGTGGATGGTACCACATTTGAGAAGAAGCTTCACCGGTATGCCAAATGTGAGGCGTGATGCAGGTTCATAATATCGCAAAGTAAACAACGTTTCAAGGCCCCATGGGGTCCCTTCATCAGGCAAACACTGTTTTGCATCATTTGCCTGATGAAAGGACCCCATGTGGTCCCAAAATGTTGTTTGTTTTGTGATATTATGAACCTGCATCAATAAAGACATGTTGGCATCACAGTGGAAGTGCCGGTATCTCTTTTTCTCATTTTACAATCATCTACAAATCAGCTTTTTTACCATATCTGTCCTTTTGAGGAGATTTTCCTTCACTTTCTGGCCTGTAGGTTCAACCCGAAGTGAAAGAAAACATCTACAATCAGGGAATCCTTTCTTGTCAAAAAGTGTCCCCACTGAAAGATTTCCTCTATATTCCTAATGAGGTGAACATTTAGGATTTTCCCTCCTTTATCATTTAATGGTCAGTTGTTACCAGGACAAATAGAATTAGAAAGTGTGAATTTCCCAATGGTAACAGAGACATCAATAAAAATCTGGAGGTTCTAACCCCACCCCTTACATCACTCTATCTACTACTCTTGGTTTAAAATACACTTTGAAATTCACACTTCATAAGAAATAGTAGGGCATCAGTTAGCATTGCAAAGCACCTAAATATTTTGAGTCAAAAAGTTTTTATTTTTGCCATGAATACAAAAATGGTGTTTTTGCAGTAATAACAACTCAAAATGTGGGTCCTGAACTAAGCTGTGCTTCTTAACAGCAGTGAAGGTGTAGGGCTTGGCTATGCTGTCTGGCAGGGATGTCTGGATTAGTGGATTGCCTGAAACGAATTACACATAGTTTGGCAGGTTAAGACAATTTACAAGTTTGTATTGCATATTAAGCTGCATTCCTGGATTGCAGCTTTCAAGTAACTATTGCTGTAATAACTCAAAATGCATTCTCACTACAGACACACAATAGTTTGTAGAAACTAAAAGATATATTTTTTACTCAGTACTGAAACATGGTAGATGTTGATGTTATTGTTGTTTTTGCTATTATTATTGATTTTCATAATACATGTTTTCAGTTATTTTCCGGTACTTAAAGCCTTATTTGAATTTATTTATTTAAATGTATTTTATCTTTGGATAACATTTCTGTCAGGTTTAAATGAGAAAATACTTTTTTGAACTAGAAATCGTTATTAATACAATAAGGCATTTCCAGATTGCAAGTACAATAAACAAAAACAAAAAATGGTACAGTACAGGAAATTTACTAAGGGGAAAAAACCCATAAAGTTCAGTCGTAAACAATGTTCCTAAGATATAAAACAATTCCATACAATCTGTTAAAACATCATAGTAGAACATTGTACCTATTTCTATGCCATCTTGTCACAGTGTAGTACATAGTTCACTGATTTTCAAACATGTTTTAAGGTTTGAAGCAAAGGGGAAGGGAGTGAAAGCTAAAGCCAGGAGGAGGGTGCATGTAATAAAGAGTATGAGCAGGTGCGTTCACTCTAGATATTGGTTCTTGGATCAGGATTGTAAATATGGAAACCGGGTCATGTGGCAAATATATAGTGTACTTTTCAACCATGAGTATTTTGTAGAGAAAAGTATCATACAAGAGCAAACACAAAAAGAAGAAAAAAAACTGCCAGGTTTATAGTTTATCTTGTGACCCCATTGGTGATTTTCCCTCCTCCTTATTCCCGTCTCTGTGACTCCCATTAAAAAAATTAGGGGTGCAAAAGTCAGGACAGCACAGACAGCAATAAAAGCATTGTCAAAAATTATCACTTTTGCCCACTCTGCTCTGAAAAGAACGGGTCTCTGTTCTTGTATATGTCCCTGTTGGAGAGATTTCCCATCACTTCCTTTCCTGAGGGGAAATCTCCCCAAAAGGGACACAGCAACAATAAAACAATAGGGTTTCCAAACCTTCCCAACTCCTGTCAAAACTAACTAAAACATTATGGATGAAGTTGGGCTTGCATCACTGTCACTTTGCTCATTCAGGGTAAAGTAATGGTGTGTGCACATAACCCACCCACCCAAGCATGCATGCCTACCAACCATGCACCCTCACCCCCTTTCTGCTGTAGCATCCCTGACTGCCTTGCCTCCGGTGGCGACTGGTGTCAGAGCATAGATGGGGGGGGAGATGGTGTCATGACACCCATACATGATTGTGTTTGGATCTGGCAGTTGGCTGCTTAGGCCTGAGCACTGTCACAGAGGTCATAGTCAT
>NW_017306370.1:347773-389339 GCF_000935625.1 Nanorana parkeri | reverse complement strand
ATGGGGCACAGGCAGGGCCATCCACTGCCACCACAGGTTATTTTTCCCTCCAGTGACTATGATGGGCAATCTTACATGCAGTACAGAATGTCGCTCACATGACAATACATGATTGCAGTTCTGGATGATCTGTGCTGCAGTATATCACTGATCAGCCATAACATTATGACCTCCTGCCTAACATTCAGTAGGTCCCCTTTTTGCTGCCAAAACAGCCCTGACCTGTTGAGGCATGGACTGCATTAGACCTCTGAAGGTATGCTGTGGTATCTGGCACCAAGCTGTCAGTAGCTGATCCTTTAAGTCCTGTAAGTTGCGAGGTGAGGCCTCCATGGATCAGACTTATTTCTTTACCACATCCCACAGAATGCTCAATTGGTTTGAGATCTGGAGAATTTGGAGGCCAAGTCAACACCTAAAACTCTTTGTTGTGTTCTTTAAACCATTCTTGAATCTGTTTGCAGTGTGGCAGGGTGCATTATCCTGCTGAAAGAAGCCACTGCCATCGAGTTTCCTTCATTGGACCACAAAAGCTGCAGTTGTGTAGTTGCTCTGACCTAGTCGTCCAGCCATCACAATTTGGCCCTTCTCAAAGTCGCTCAGATCCTTACACTTGCCCATTTTTCTGCTTCCAACACATCAACTTCAGGGGCAAAATGTTCACTTGCTGCCTAATATATCCCACCCACGTCCAGGTACCATTGTAACAAGATACTCAATGTTATTTATTTCACCTCTCAGTGGTCATAAGTTATGGCTGATCAGTGTATTTACTGCATATATAGTATTCTCTGTAAATAATATATACCTAGAGTCAGTGAGCAATATGTATCCTAAAGAAAATAGTTGTCTGATCCTTACTGCTGGTATGAAACTTGGTACAGTTGGAAATCCGCATTTCTTTTTCTTTTCTCTACATTCCTTTACTGGCTTCTCATAGTGCTTGTTGATCAGGTTATTCAAAAAAAAGATGAAGTATTCAATTATGGAAAAATGTGTTTTTAATACGGAAATAAAGAACACCTTGAGGCCAAATCCATTTTACTTTTCTTTTTTCTTTGATCTGAACTAGTGTTTTATGTATGGAGTGGCAAACTTCCTGCAAATACTTTTTATACATTTACATGAGAACGAGAAGATGATCTTTAAGGTTTCACATAATAAATGCCTACTGGCCCATGTGGATGATATTACATTTTAGACACTACTGCATATTAAGAAACCTTGGGCCAGTCAAAATGACTTCCGTTACAGAGTAAGAAGTTCCTCTCTCTCTCTTTTTTTCCAAAAGATCAAAAGAAAGATCATTAAAGGAAGTACAAATGGACGTTTCTTATTACTATTCTACTTTCTGTTTTGTTATTCTGAAACGGTTTTTTCAATTTCCTCATTGAAATATATATGTGGAGATATCAGAACAGTGGAGGGATATGTGTGTGTGCCTTCTGAAACTTTTTTTACGCAAACTTTACATAATCTGGATTACATGCATGGGTGCTACCAGCTGTATTAATGCAACATATCGGTCTGGAAGATGAAGACCGATCAGCATAACGCAAATGTGCAACCACTGCTGGCCCAGTAATGTAGTTGGAGGTGCAAATAAATTGATAGGTGTCCTTGAGCAGTGACAGATAAAAGTATATGAATATAAGAATGTAAAACTAAAGAAAATCTAAAGTAGATATGCAGCTGATTAAAGAAATGTCTAAATCCACAGTGCTATAAATTCTGCAATAACTATATATAAAACCCTGAAAGGGTTAGAATTCTGAATATACCATTAAAACACACTTCTTAAAGTGACACTAAACTCAGAAGTTAAATCTTAAAAATATATTCAAGTACCCTATTGACAAAAATGTATCTTATTTGTGTATCACTCGGCTGTAGATCCTCAAATCATCTCTGAATTGGTGCTGACACTGTCCTTCCTTCTGGAGGGGGGATACTTTTGTTCCCCATGGTCCCTGTGTGTGTTGTAAAGTAGTCACCACACCAAGCTCGCTCCCATAATGGACTACAATCTCAGTACAAATTAGTAAACTAAACATAAGATTGTAGTCCATAGTTAAACTGTTTGAATTTTCTTTTTTAAATCATGTATTCTGCAGTCTACCATTAGTTTTAAAGAAGAACTAAAGGGCAAAATATTTATTACTCAAACCTTGAAGCCAGCCTGTCTCTTCTTCCACTGCAACAATGGCATGTCCCTCGGTCTCCTCATGTCCAATACACAGTGTTTATAATGTGATGACTTGAGGATCCTTATACCACTGCAGTGGAGGGGGAGCAAGGCTTCAAGGACTGCTCTGAAGATCCGGCAGGTGTAAAAAAAAAAATGTTTAGCGCCCAGAAGAAAACGATTAGTTAACCCTTACATTGCGGCGGAAAAGCCCCACTGCAAGAGTTAATCAAAGTTTTGCCCAGAATTATTTTTTAATACATAATTTTTTGTTCTTGTAACTCTCCCCCCAAAAAAACATAGTTGTATTTTACCAGTTGAGCCTGCCAGTAGATCTGCTGATTTGCTAGTTCCTGTAAAAGGGTGCCAACACTGTTAGTTCTCCCGGGAAATCTTTGTAGTGTTGTCACCCCATGGGCAGGGTAGTCTTAGATGTGCATTTAATTTTATATGTACTTTGAATAAGCAACAAATTAAAGCCTAAGGTTAGTGAACACTTTGTAAATAGGTACAGTTTTTTTTTTCTCTTTTGGGAAAAAAGGTTGAAACCATTTGAATAAAAAGTGACTGTTGTAAGCACCTGAGCAGGTATAATAGTCCCAACTGTCACTTTTCCTGGACCGCTTGGAATGCATCTAAGACCCCGTTCACATTGAGCGATTTATCGCGCGGTAATTCCCGCGATATTGCGGCAAATTACAGCGCGATATCGCGCTCCAATGCATTCCAATGGGGCAAAGGGTCCTGCTGTAGCGGGTCGTGTGTCGCTACAGCAGGACCCTTTTTTGAGCGGATTTAGCCGCGATTCAAGCTTGCTCAATGCAAGCTTGAACGCGACAAACGCGCGATTTGCATATCGCGCAGTGGGAACGGGGCCTAAGTTTGAAAAAATGTCTAAAAAAAGGCTGCAAAATAAAAAAAGGAACTTTATAACTTTATTACGATGAATAATATTGTCATTACAGGTATTAAGTACTAACCACATTGAATTACCAGAATGCAGTATTTTGTAGTTATTTAATAACTCTTCCATATCCTGAGACTTTTTAAATCTCTCTTTGCAACCAATCTTTTGTGTTGCTTATTATAACTGTGTAATGCTTAATGGGAGTTATGGATTATTACATTTTTGGAACCACAATCTTGCATCCTATCGACTGACAGTATGAAATACCTTGGTGACACCTCTGTTTGAGGAGACAGAAGGTCTGCTAATACCTTTGAAATAGGCTTTGGCTAACCGTCTCAAGGTGTGAGTACATCCTCCTCAAGCATATTGCCTTTGGTTGGCATAGGGGAGTTAAATTGCCATCTGCATGATATGATGGCAGCCCCAGTGATATTCAGTTCTAACCTTTGATGAGCTGGATTTAAATGCGAGAGAGAAAGAGAGAGAGAGAGACGCAGTTCAGATAATGTAAATGGTGTTTATCTTTTAAAAACGAGGCAAACCCTCCAACTGGTTTTTGCCAGTGAAAAATAATAATGAATCGATAATTTATAAATGATCACATGCACCAGTTGTGTACAAATACATTTGATGCTAAGTAAAATTTAAGATATAGGTTTAAGAATGTCATCCATAATTCATTTACAAAAAGACAACTTTAACCATAGTTTTTTTTATTCAAGGTTTACATGAAACAGGTAATCAACAAAAAAAAAACAGCTGTTGTGATGTTCATAAGGAATAACATAACAGAGGTTGCTGTTGAGACCGCACGGCCATGGGCCTGATAAAAGTCAAAAGTACAACATAGGAATGACAAACATCAATGATAGGGATATCAGGTCTCAAGCAGTACAGCATTAGTCAATTAAGGCAGATATCTTAAGACTGAGGTAATACATAACATTATGCTCAATTGGTAAGCAAGGCTGCTATTGCAGAGGTGCCTATCAAGGCCACATAGCCATGGGGGACAGGGGGAAGAGTGTAGCATATTAAAGTGGAGGGGGATAACATGGGATATAATAATAAGTAATAAATCTTGGCACAGTAAGAAGCATTTATACTTAGGCTAAATGCTTATTATATTGTTAAGATATAAGTCCAGAGAGGTGACAGCAGGATTGAGGGAACACAGACATGTTTACGTAAGAGAACATGAAGCTAAAATATGTTTGCACATAAAGTGAGGGATGGTCATATATTTGGTCATTATAAATACTGCCATTATGTCAAGCTAGAGGTGCATCGGCCATCAGAAAGCCAACAATCCCAGTCTGCTTTGAATTTATTCTCTTTGAGGTGAGCTCTGGCGAAGAGATGTTACAAAAACAACTTTATATGTATGTTTAGAGTCTGTTTAAGGCACAATGTTTCGAGACATTCTGCAAGCTGGTATAAGTCAGTCTGCTGCTGAGATTCTACAGCATGCCTCTCCATTGTTCTACATCATTGGTGAACGACTGTGTACAGGGTAATGAGGAGTGAAGCCACACACTGCACTGTATCAGCAGTTGGAAGCCTCATGCACTTGTCAGAATAAAGCTGACGTACTGGTGCACTGAGCAGAACTTTAAAGGTGCTAGACTGCCATATAGCTCATTACATTGCAGTTTTGCAAAGTTATTTGAAAAGGTCACACACTGTTTCATGGTGAGACAATCCTGCAGAGATTTTTGCTTAATGAGTGCAAATGCTGGAGGCTTCTATTTAAAGTGAACCTCTATCACTCATGCAATGGGAGCAGTCAGTCTTTGAGCAGTGCCAATGCTTAAAGCTGCCAAGCAGCTAGATACATATTCAGAATACATATAGTATGAAGCTACTGTGTTACCTGCCACAGATTGACCATGTTCAGCCAATTCTGTGATCCGGGCTGTCAAGTCAGTGGCCTAACTTTTTTTTCTATACTGTATTTAGGGTATAGGTATAGCCAAACATTGGCATAACCAGAGTTACAGTAGTCCGGGGCAGAACAAAACTGTGTGCATTTTTTTTACACATCCCCAATCGACCCCAGCGAGCACCCACCTAATTTGCCTGCTTAATTGTATTTGGCCACTAATTACGGGGCTATCTTTAATATTAATTGGGCCTAGGGAAATATTTTGCTGATTGGCCTCCACAACCATCCTGCCTCCATCACCTGCCTCACCATTTCCTGACCCAGACCTCCATATCCACCTACATCACCTTCCCCTGAAAAGAAACTAACAAATAAACCCAATATACAGTATGTGTTGTGGTATTGTGTGGCAATCCTGCTATAGAATTGGGTGTTATGATCACCTGGGACTCTCAGCCAGATGGGCTGAGACGTGTCAAGAAGCAACGATGTGTCAGGATTATGCTTGGAATCCTGGAACTGGGAGGATTCAAGGTGATTCAGGAGAAAAGATGAGATCCCCAGTCCTGGGTCCAGGCTTTAGCAGTGGCCAGCACTCGCTAATTGCACAAGTGTGCACAGCCATTAAGAAAAGGATGCTGGCTAGGGGAATTAGCTCCTGCTGGGAAAGAGGAACAGACCGTGTTCAGGTGTCAGGAGAACTTCCCCAGAAGTCAGAGAGGAGTCAGGCGAGCTCCTACTGGAATAGGAATGGACAGTGTTCAGGAGTAAGGGGGACTTCCCCAAAATTTAAAGTGGAGTCAGGTGGTGTGTGTGCTGGAGGCACACTAAAACAGCCGGGGAGGCTGGGAGAGAACTGGTGAGGCTAGGAGAGCCGTGAGCCTGAGGGGCCACCAGTACAAGTGTGAGACAGCACTTCAAAGAGGACCAGTGGGTCAGAAGTGCTAATGTTTAAAGTGGAAACCAGGTGGCTATTATTGTGTTGTTTTGAAGCCTTACATGAATGTTATGCTGAACAACCCCTGCGAGGGTATCCAAGATGGATGTATGAACTTTTTTGAATAAAAGTGGTCTATCAATCCTTTAAACAGAAGATATTGCAAGTAGACAGCATTCTTAAGCGCTCACCATATTTTCTGCTGCCCTGATCAACATGTCTTCATGCATAGAATTATGGAGTTGGCATGGTTTTTAAACCAGTGCACAGTTCTACAAGCATCCACATTATTAGCAAACTCTCTCATTCTGACTTTGTGAATGTCCAGCGCCTATCACAAATAATGTAGAGGCGAGCAGTGCATGAAAGAGGGATGAGGAGCTGATATAGAAACAGAAATGGTTGAAATGGTTAGAGTGACACTAATCTCAAGAGTTAAATCTTAAAAATGCATTCAAATACCTTAACTTTTAACACAAATTTTGTTTATTTGCGTATCACTCAGCTATAGATCCTCAAATAATTTCTGAATAGGTGCTGACACTGTTCTTTCTTCTGGATGATGGCTACTTTTGTTCCCCATGGATCCTGTGTGTGTTGTAAAGCAGCTACCTATCCAAGCACGTTACCATGATGGGCTACAATCTCCTAGACCTATAGATATCTAGCTATACTTTGAGTGGGTTATTTTGAAGTACAGAACATGAAATCAAATTGCCCATCACATTGTTACGTCTCTTAGGAACTCTGTAAGCAATTGAAATCCCAAGTCCGCCTACCTTCTGTTTTCGATTATGGGGGTATGGGGCTCTCACACTACAGAGCATGCAGTAGAAGGAACAAGACTTAACAATTGGGTGTAACGGGGTTGTAGATTGTGGAACTGGCTTGAAGATCTTGCTATAAAAAAGCCAGTGGAGAGTGCAATGTGCCAGTAATATGTTTGTAATAATAAGTACTGTACATAAACATTGGTTTAATGTCTTTTGTGTAACTCTGTATTCCAGACTTTGTAAAAGCTGTTCCGGGGCAGCAAACATCGTACACTGCAATACTAAGAAGGAAATCGGATAGTAAAGCATCGGTACTGTTTAACCTCAGAAGCCGGCCGAGCTACAGCAGTTCTGCATGGGAGTCTAATGGTCAGCCGCTGCAGCCCAGGAGGGAAAGACTCAAACAGTACAGCTCACCCACAAGCCTCTATCAAATGTCAGATGGTTTCAGGCAAGATGATGGTGAGTTACTGTAACTGTAACTAACAATTCACTTTTTTCTGTGCACTTCAAAAAAAATGTCTTTCTTTGCACTGATTTAATTACGAAGAGCAAGGAGAAGCATCTCATGGTTAGCTATTAGGGTGCTGTTGTGGTGTGTTTAAAGCAAAAGCCCCCAGTTTAACCCCCCAACCCAAAGTATTTTTTATTTAAAGCAGAAAAAAAAATAATGCAAGCCCAGCCTGTGTGATGAAGTGCCCCCTATGGGGCTCATAAATGACTGGCTGGGCTCACAGGAAATGGGCAATATGAAATGAGTGTTGTCTGCTGAAGAGGACTTCTGGCACTAGGTGGAGCAGAAAGGTGTGGACAGGGCTGGAGTGTGGAGTGGTTGTGTAGAAATTGGGAATATTTTTTATATCTTTTTTTTTTTTTCTTCTTAAATGGGGGGTGGAATCCTTAAAAAAAATTCAGAGTTCTACTTTTTAAGTTATCCTGTGGGCAAGCTATGGAAGTTTAAGCATCCTCATATTCTTAACAAGCGGTAAATGAATGTAAAACAAGCCTCCAATGACCTCTACAGCTGCAGGCACTGTGGAGTAATCCATTCTCAAAATTCACAGCAGAAGAACTGAAGTTGCTCAAGTTGTTCTTTCAGCCACCCAGCAGTGACTCTGCATTGGCCTGTAGCTTGTCAATCAGCACCTGACCACACCAAGGCCTGCCCACTGCTTTCTGCACTGACAGCACTGCCCATACTGAATCTTCTTAAATGTACATTACCTAGCCACATGTTCACTTTGAGTACAAATCTAGAAAACACATGATGCACTCCAGCAAATAGTAGACATGTTCCAAATATGAGTTATATGTATAGATTGTGGTTAAAATAAACCCTCCTTTTATGAAAACAAATAAATACATCTAGCATAATGCCCCAAAATCAGACACCCAAGGAGTAGCTGATAGTGGGTACACTTTGTGCTATATCCACAGCTTCAGCCCCAAGTTAGAGTTCTGGAGTTCCCACATTGCAATGCAGATGCACACACAATGCACTCTTAGGAGAGAAGGGAGTTCATAAAGTCTGACTTTAAGCAGAGGATACCATACAGAGTGCATCCAGAGGCTCCCTGAAAAGATTTCTTGCATGATCATGAATCATTTAAAAGAACATTTCCTATGAGATTACGGCATGCTAACGTACCATGCATTACAAGTGAACACTATGAACGATAAGAAGCTGTATGTTAAATGCTGTCCATGGTGCTGAAACTGTGTTTATACAGCTTGTTCCAATATGAGGTGATGAGATTTCTATTAAAGAGTATCAATGTTTAGCCAGAGCCACACATTGGCTAACCCTTGATCACATGAGCAGTGCCTATGCTTTTTGACATGTTTCCAAAGGTTGCTGTATATGGGAAAAAGAAAGCGGGGGGAACAGGATATAGGAGTGGCAAGAGAAAAACTCTGGAAACAGCTTGCATGTGAAACATTCCCTCCAGCCTGCAGATCTTCTAAAAGCCAATCTGTCACCGAAATAACATTGAGGTTCATGAAAGTACAGATAAGATGAAAAGTTAAATCGCATCAATGCAAATCAGCCTCTTAAACATGATTACTATTTAAATAAAGGGCCCTTCCCAGCGCCTGTAAGATGTTGATGTTTACCTGCTGAAACATTTTTAAAATGCACAGTTAAATTACTCCTTAAGAGCTGTAACAAATGTGCACATGCATAATGTGATTAACTGCAAGCCAGGAATAACAATATGAATTTCATTATAGCCAGTTACAAGAGCACAATGTCTTGTTCCATGTCACAAACGCTTATCAATAAATATGGTTAACTCTGCTCGTTTATTATCATTGGAGTCAAGCAGATTGCTTCACTTTTCAGAAGGGCAAACACATATCATTAAAGTGTATGTAAACCCTAACAAAGAACTTCTCTTATTTGTTCCCTTTTAATCTGTTAAATATACAATTGAAAGATTGAAAGTGTTGTATACTGTGTTGTATAAGCCAAAAAATAGTTCACAAAGATTTTATATGTAAACCATTTTGTGAACTTACAAGGTACCCACCCAGACATCACCTTCAATAATATAATATAAATACATATTTTGATTGGCTCAACATGTTTCACAGACAGTTCTGCTTCTTCAGGAGCTAAGTGAAGCATTCAGAATGGCATACAAGGTATCTAAGAGCCAACTTGTGAAGATATCTGTAAAAGAGGGGTCTTGAGGGCAAGCACAGGGATCATTCGAGTAGGTCCTTCTTACAGCCAGCTCCTAAAAGGGGATTGATACATGCCAGGGAACACATTAATTTTTTTCACCTATATTGTGTTTTCCTCATCCAAGATGAAATCACCATTGGTGGGCTAGTATTCCAATGAGGAGTGATGTAAAGTAGCCACCACTCCAAGCTCACTCCTGTGATGGGCTGTAATCTCAGGTTTTTTTTACTAATTTGTATTGAGATTGTAGTCCATCCCGGGTGTGAGCTTGGAGCGGTGACTACTTTACAACACACACAGGGACCATGGGGAACAAAAGTAGCCACCCTCCAGAAGGAAGGGCAGTGTCAGCACCAATTCAGAGATGATTTGAGGATCTACAGCCGAGTGATACACAAATAAGATGCAGCTTTGTTAGTCGTTAAGGTACTTGAATTCATTTTGAAGATTTAACTCCTGAGTTTAGTGTCACTTTAATTATTCACAAATAGATTATAAAAAAAGCCAATGTAGTTCGGAGGCAACAACACTCTCCCTTCATCGGAGCTTAGGATAGGATAAGGTTTTGATTGGACTCAGGACACTATAATCAAATGCATCTCTATACGATTTTATAAAGAAATCTCTTTTAGGGCTGGAATTGGCTCTCTTTCACCTATTGGTTTGATGCTCTTTATTTCTGAAGATTGTGTTACTTATGGTTCCCTTACAAGGGAGGCCTGATTGGGAACTGCCTTGTCAGGGCCAAGTTGATGTAACTCCCATGCATGCAGAAGTTACTTCATCCTGCCACAGAAATGATCGAGATTGTACACTGGGCTGAGAATGCAACACACAGAAGGAAACACTTCTGACAGGCAGGGAGATGCATTTATGCTTTTTTTTCTTTCAAAAAGGGGGATTACTTTAAAGGAGAACTATGGGGTCAGTGTTTTTCCCCATAGTTCTCTTTAGGGTAACGGGAGGACACAAACTAGCGTCCTCCCATTACCCTAAGCTCAGTATACCGCGAGCTACAGCTTGCGGTATACTGAGACGCCGCAGCCGGAGCGGATCCCGACGTAGATGACGGGATCCGCCCAGCTGCGTGACTGACAGCTGGCTCTGCCTATCTAGAGGCAGAGCCAGCTGTAACCGCCCCCTCCCCTGTCCGTTCCGCCAGTCAGCGCTGGCAGATCGGAGCGGGGAGAGGGGAATCCAGCCCCTCCCCCTGTCACGGCAGAGAGCCGTGACAGGATCGAGAGGTGAGCGAACCTGGTATGTGTTCGCTCCCCTCCCGATCTACTGAGCCGACCTATGACAGTCTCATTGTCACAGGTCGGCTAGAACTATGAGGTGAGTGGAAATCACTCATCTCATAGTTCTCCTTTAACGTTTGGTTTTGTATGTCAAGCCAATTTTTTTATTTTTTTTTACAGTTTTAGATTTGTATTTCTTTTTTACTGCTATCTGGAGTTCCATTAAAAAGATTTATATGCACGTTCTTTCCTGCTGACAGTAAGTAAGGGAAGTCTGCTGAAGCAGGATAACAGGTTAAAAGACAAATAAAAATCTGATGGGAGTCTAGCCTTCCTCCAGCGCTACCATAGGAAAGCCTTTTTATCTCTGTTATGCTGCTGAAGCTTTCCCCCTACTTCCTGTCTAGTAAAACATCAGCTGTATAGGAAGTAACAGTAAATCTCTCTAATGGAGTCTTGCATAGCATTCTAACTCACTCTATACAAATCTGAGGAAAAAAAGGTTTGGCTGGACATGCACTTTAACATAAAGAGTTTAGATAATTGTAGAAACAGTACATAATACAACTGACTCCAAATTCAGCTCATAAACTCATTGCTGCCAGAGACTTAGTTAGGCCTCCTTTGGATGCTACCTTTTTGTCATTCGCACATTAGAAACAGGGCTGTAGATAATTGTGTCTTTCCTGGGGTGGTGGTTCATTTTTCGGCACCCAGAGGAGAATAATGGGACAGCACAAGTAGTGCCCTGCTGTTAATTGTGGATGTAGCAAGATTTTGGTTCTGGTGAGAGAGGCTTATATCTTCGGCTCACTCACTGTGCACACTGTAACAAATGGCACAGTCCTAGTACCCACAAAGTATGCTTTAAACAATTCATCTTTACACACAAAAAAAAGTGAATTCACAACACGCTCCCTACCCCCTTGATCCCCACTGCTTACATGACAACATCCCACACCGCCAGTGTAGCGGGCCACACAATTCAAAAATTCACTACATAGCTGTGTGGCATCATAATGTTGGCAATGGACAGCAGTCATTGGTCGACATGGCCACATGACTAAGTATTCCGGAATGCTGACCTGCAAGGAAGAAGACTCAAATAAATTCTAAATGATCAGCATGGTGGTTGCTCACCTGGCCACTGATGCAGCCAGTCAGAGTCTTCCCGTTCTCTGTTACTTGTCAAGCCCTTGGCCATGGAGGAGGAGTAGCTTGGAATGGGCCACCTTAGAGGGGCCTCCAGCCAGGCTACACTAGACTAGCTACTGTGCCTGCACTGCAGATGAGCAATCTAGGAGGGAAGCTGGACCTCAAAATACCCCCTTCTATGCCCCAGAAAAAAATAAGATGAATGCAGGCTGTCAATTAACCTTTATCCTTACTGTGACAATCATGTGTCACTGCTTTCTGCATTACAGTGGGCATATAATAGTGTTTAGGAAGATGACGAGAGCTTAGCAATATAATTTTGACAGGGAGTTATAATTTTTATAGCAGTACAGCACTGTTTATATATATATATACTGTAACAGGAATTGTTCTTAACCACAGTCTTCTAGGGCAAATACAGCCTTGGGCAGTCCACTTGACCTTTCAAAAGCTTCATTTCCACGGCACACAGTAAACAGGAAGTTCTGCACTCATGAAATAAAGTCCATTCCTTGCAGCAAAACAAACAACTTCATTCCTTGCAGCAAAACAAAAAAACTTTATAACATTAGTTATGACTTTCCTGTATTCCAGTGTGTCTTCCAAAATAATGTCCTTTTCAGCAACAAACGTAGCATTAAGGCCGTGACACACTGCACACGAAGCCGTGCAGAGCGAAGCAAAGCTATCCGGCACGTGTGTGAGCTGAGTGCAGTCAGATGATTGATGATTGACAGCACCTTCAGCCAATCGGCTCGTCCGTAACAACCTGCCAGCTGTCGCATCGCGACGCGCTGGTTTATACGCGCGAGCCGATTGGCTGAAGTTGAAATTGTTCATCTCGGCACGCTCAGCTCTGCGTGCTCTCGCAAGCTGAGGTGCCGAGCAGAAAATGACATGCGCCCCCGCTGCTTCGCGTGCAGTGTGTCACGGCCTTTACAGTTGTCAATCCTCCAGCACACCTAGCTGGGTAACAGTCTGATACACATAAGGCCAGGTTTCCCTTTTAAACACTCACAGTCACAATCATGGGCTACACCTGTGATTGCCAAGCTGCAACCACAAAACCTTGACTGGACAGCTTACCTAGCTGATGAAATAATGACCCACCCTTCTCTCCCTTATCCAACCCCAGGGACCCAGAACACAATTTATAAATTGCACAACTAAACCATGCACTTTCTCTGGTGTTTTTAACTGAAAAGAGGTATGCATTCTAAATGGCCTGATCTTACATACCTCTCATTTATAACCATGCTCTGCTTTCTGTCACAACACATTTTGGGTAAAGAGAGTGCATTGGAGTTGGCACTACATGCTTGGCGAATTGGACTAAAGGTTGTCTTTTGATGTGCCTAGAGCTCAGCTTTAATGTAGTACTAAAGGCTATTTGTTTTTTATGTTAATGCATTCTCTGCATTAAGGTAAAAAATGTCCCACTATGTTTATATGCCCCCCACCTCCAAACACTTACCTACAATCCATGTTCACAGCCACCAGCTCCCAGGTGATCTGTGTTGTGTCCTGAAGTTCCAGGTTGAGAGTAGGGATCCCAAGCCTATAGAGAGCAGGCCATCGATCAAGATACTGTGAGGAGGCGGTAACAGCAGCGTGGCTTGTCCAGTGCTATGTGTGTCAATGGAGCACACAGCACAGCTCAATTCCCCATCTGGAGCGCACGCGCATAGGTGTCTCTTTTGCATTCTGCTGGGCAAAGGAGAAACCTGTAAAGAGGAGGGGAGGAGGCTGCGATGTATCAAGTTAAAAAAATAAATGAAATGGGAAGACACAAACAAACAAAAACAAAAAACAGCTACATAAGTACAACTGAATCTCCTATGGCGGATTAAACAAAAAAGTGAGGGTTTAATATTACTTTATTGTATAAGGTGTATTATGTGTGTGTCTGTGCATGTACATGTGTTTTGACATATGTAACAAAAATAAACAAATATGTGTATGTGTGTATATGTATGTATGTATGTATGTATGTATGTATATGTATATAAAACACACACAATGTTTTGTGACAGTTCTCGAACCTTCATAAACTTCCAGCCTCTACCATAGTTATCCGCACAGTTAATATTTAATATGTTCAACCAGTTTATTATAAACTTTTATGGTGCAGTTGAATTAAGAGAGACAGATCTGGCAGCCCTCACCATGCTGTCAGTTTTCAGTCTAGAGATCAGACAGCTCAAGATGGCAATAGGAATGTTCCTTCCAAAACATGACAGCCGTGCTCATTATGAGTAATCAAACTTTACGTGAAGGATTACATTTGAATTACCCGAAATGACTAGTTTGATAAAAGGTAGCTGTTATTTCATGGCATGTAAGCGAAATGTAAAAGCCAAAAGGTCTCATGGTGCTGTACAACTCCGGGAAGTATGGAAAGAATGGGTAATAGCTAACAGTGAGAAAATTATTAAAAGCTAAATCTAAAGAGAAATTCCAGGCAAGAAGTGAAAGTAATCAGTGAGCCATGGCAGCTCTGATAAACTGACATTTCTGTTTGCTGTTAACTAGACTTGTCAGTAACTTAACCAGTTTATGATTAACTGACCATCACTGGGTTTTAAGCGCAGGTGAACTTTTGTATTAAAAACCAGGTGTGAGTTTCCCCATCCACTAGACCTGGACCTCCTCTCACTGCCCTTAGACACATCAGGCAGAGTTAACAATGAAGTTTTGGACAGGTGCCTGTGCTGTACAAGACTACAGAATTTATAAAGATTAAATATTGCTCCTCTGCCTGTAAGACATGCTGGAACCTTGGAAAGTATTTGACCAACGATGAAAGGTTTACAGAAGCTGTGGATGCCTGAAACTTTACTTTCAACTTCAAAGGCACTGTGACAAGAAGCCTGGAAAGTAAACCTAAGCAATGGATTAGCTTTTGGCACTGGGAGAAAAGTACTGGAAGTTTTGGTATAGGATCTCTGCCTGTAGGACATGCTGGAACCTTGGAAAGTATTTGACCAACGATGAAAGGTTTACAGAAGCTGTGGATGCCTGAAACTTTACTTTCAACTTCAAAGGCACTGTGAAGCCTGAAAAGTAAATCCAAGCAATGCATTAGCTTTTGGCGCTGGGAGAAAAGTACTGGAAGTTTTTGGTGTAGGGCTGCCAGAACATAGAGCCACATCCTATCCTTAGATTCCCCTTCACACTAACCCTTCCTAACAATAACTCCTTTAATAATAATGCTAACTTGCTTGTAAGAGTAGCCCTCCTTTTAACATGAGCACAAACTTTTGCTGTAACACTCACCCTCCCTGTAACACTAACTCCTGTAATGCTAGTACTGACCTTCTTTGTAGCGCTCATTCTAACGCTTCCAGTAACCCTAACCCTAGCCATACCAGTAACCCTTAAATGGATACTCTCTATACCCAGCACACTAATCCTCCCTGTACTAACTCTTCCTGTAACCCAACTCTAACTCCTGTAATAGTACTGATCTTCCAAGTAGACCTTATTCTAACCCTCCCTATAACCCTTAAATTAATCTTTCCTGTAACCCCTAACACTAGCCTTCCCTGTAACCCTTATATGAATCCTACCTATACACCTGTAGATGTAACACAAGCCCTTACCCACTTTGTAACCTGCACACTGACCCTTCCTGGAACCCTCACAATACCCTTTCTTGTTACCCTAACATCTACACACCCTGTTACTTTCAATGTAGCCCTATAACTCTAACACTATAAAGTTTATACTAACCCTCCCTGTAGCCTTCACACTAACCCTCCCTGTAACCCTCTGCCTTGCAGCACCAGGGGTTCCTGGTTCGAATTCCGGACAGGTCACTCTCTGCCTCTGCTTGTGGGTTTCCTCCAGGTACTCTGGTTTCCTCCCACACTCCAAAGACATGCTGGAAGGGTAATTGGCTCCTGTCTAAATTGTCCCTCATGTGCATGTGAGATAGGGACCTTGGATTGTAAAGCACTGCAAAACTTGTTGGCGCTATATAAATACCTGTAACAAAGAAATAAATAAACCCTCACACTAACCTTCTCTAATGTAAACATAACTCCCTTGCTTGCATACTCACCTCTATTTTGGCAGGACAATTTGCAGCAAATAAGGATTTTGATAGATATTGCTGAAATTCTACGTCAAGTTCTGTGCAGTCATCTGAAAAAAGCAGTGAGCCAGTTACAAATAATTGGAATGGGGTATCTGGGAACTCCTGTGAAATAAGTTTACTGTTACCATGCATGTGCAAGTAAATACATGACTTAATAAATTATGGCAGTTTTAGAACACCTCAGCACCTTTGAACATATATATTATGTGTCTATTTTGTAATTCAAAAAGTGTTTTCCTTTAAATTATGCACGCATTGCTGGCAATTCTAACCTTCAGCATAATCATTTTTGGTTATGAAGCTTTAATTTCTTTTAATATAGAGCACAAGGGGAAGGATCCAACCTGGTAAATGGTAGCATTTTCTTACCTATCATACTGTATTTTTGAAGAATATTGCCTTGTTTTGCTTGTGTTGGGGAAGTTATTGCTGGAGTATGCCTCGGAGACCTGTTTAGATATACAGAACTTGTACTATGTCAGTTCGATATCAATTTATAGCAAAGCTTGGGGGAAATGTTTAGAATGAAAGCCTGTTGGAACCTAAGTACTACAACCTACAAAATGCAAGTGGAACTTGTTACCGTCTGTGTGAGTGTAGATAAAATAGAAACTCTCGAGAATTCATAAAGAGGCACTTGACATTTCCCGTTTTGAGCCAAAGCTACCGTATTTGGCATGAAGATGGTTTTTAATTACACTGTTTTGGAACAGATTGACTTGATGTAAAGTTAATGTTTATTTAACTTTTGGATTTTGTTATCCTACGTTCAATATTAGCTCAATTATATCTCTTATTTTTTGCTACTCAATAGTGGTTAAAAATACTTATTATTTTCATGCATGGGATTATATAATTGTAATAATGCTACACTGCTGAGATTATATATTTGTTGGTTGTTTGAATATCTCTGAATTGGTGCTGACACTGTCCTTCCTTCTGGAGGGTGGCTACGTTTGTTCCCCATGGTTCCTGTGTGTATTGTAAAGTAGTCACCTCTGCAAAAATGCTTTGAGGATCTACAGCTGGATGATACATACATAAGATACATTTTCGTTAATAGTTAAGGTACTTTAATGCATTTGTAAGATTTAACTCCTGAGTTTAGTGTCACTTTAATTGTTACATAGTTAGTTAGGTTGAAAAAAGACACATGCCCATCGAGTTCAACCTATAGAAATATGAAAAAAAAAAAAAAAGCCTAAACAGAATGCTATGCCCCAATTTACCCCCTGTTGATCCAGAGGAAGGCAAAAAAACCCAATAAGGCATGGTTCAATTTGCTCCAACAGGGGAAAAAATTCCTTCCTGATCCCATCGGATATTCCCTGGATCAATAATCTCTGATGCTTAATATACCTATAAGAACTCAATCCAGTGATATGTCCCTATGCAAAGGTTAAACCTTTTTTCCTCCAGATGCAAAGAGTGCCCCATTGTCCTTTGCAGTGACCTTAAATTTAATAATTTGGCACCAAGCTAACTATATGCACAATTTTTGTATTTATACATGGTGATCATGTCCCCCCCTCCATTTCATTCAATCCAATTTTCTCCATTTCATTTTTATGGCACAAATATTTCAGCAAAAAATTTTTTTTGGGGCATATTGTATTTTGGCAGAAAAAACGTTTAATGTGACATCAGAGGTATATATTAACCCCTTCGTGACGGGAGACGTACAGTGTACGTCTTGTCACTTTGTGCCTATATGACTGGCCACGTACACTGTACGTGACGAGTTATATCAGGCTTTGTAATGCCGGTATTTGCTGATTCTCAGCATTTAACAGTCATTCATTAATGTCTCAGTATTGAGGCATTAATTAATGAAATAATTAAGCTTTTTGTAAAAGCTTCTTCCTTTCATTAATGAAAGAATGAAGCCGTTACATGCAAATAGAGGACCGCAATTTGCGATCCCGTATTTGACAGCTCAAAATAGCAGAGAGGCAGCAGTGACTCACCTCACCTCTCTGCTATTTGTTTTGACAGTTCGAGAGCCCGATGTTTAGATACATTTCACTGAAAGAATACAATGTATATCTTTTGAGTGAAATGTATCATTTCTGATCGTCTAGGCACGATCAAAGAGCTTTTAGTGAGATCTGAATCTGACTAAAGTCAGGATCAGTCTCTAAGGTTATTATTAGCTGTTCCTAAGTTTGGATCAGCCTAATAGCCAAAAATAAAATAAAAAAGTTAATTTATCAAGCTGTCATAGTGATTGCTTGATATAAACTGACAAGAAAAAAAAAAAGTTTTTTTTTTTAATTTTTTTTTTACAAAGTGTGAAAAAAATAAAAATAAAGTGTAAAACAAAATTAGGAAAATATAAATTATATATAAATATATTTTTTATACTATAATTAATATAAAAAAATTCAAAAAAAAAAATAATAATCAAAACTTGTGAAAAAAGTGTTTTCTTCTAGTTTTTTTCCTAATTTTTTTATTTTATTCAAACTAAGTGAGGGGTTAGGTACACATATGTGATATAATTATATAGCCCTATCTGTCCTCTAAAAAACAATATATAATATGTGTGGGTACATTTAGTAAGAAAGTATATTACTGCTGTGGAAGAATCACACAGCAAAAATGTAAAAAACGTGTCAGTCATTTATGAACAGAACTTGAAAACTAGCTCAGTCATGAAGGGGTTAAGGGAATTTATAACAAAAGGACCAGGTTTAAAGTTAGGGTGGGACTTTAAAGAGTAAGTCAGTCCAATACTAACTGTCGCTGTATATCTGGGCAACTCTATTGCTGTGATATCTGTGTTTGAGTTCCACAGTATCTCTTGGATATTTTTGGGGAAATGCAACAGAAGGTGCTGAAACGTGGAAATGAGGGACAACCCAAAACTCCTATTTAGAGATACACACAGTCAGTTATGGGAGGAAGATCTTACTTTTATAGTATCCACAACAATAACTCAAGGGCTAACTCAGACCTTCAGGCCTTAACCATAATGCAAATATTAAATTTCGGGTATCCTTGTTTGTTAAGTTATTGGTTTGGGGGGGTTCAGTTTAAGAGTTAGGCTTAGAGGTTAGTAGGATTTTGTTTCTGAGTTGTGATAACATGGGTTTCTAGTAAGATAAATTTAGGTTTGATAAATTAGTTCAACAGTGTCAAAAACTGTTTCACCCTCACCAACCATCAGGCAACAAGGTGGTGTTCTGTTTTAAGCTGTTTTAATATGTCTGAGTCTTGTTGTAATTGGGCTTAATGTTGTGTGATTTTATAAATGTTAAAATAAACATTACTAATCCAGGATTTTTTTGTATTAATCCTTGCAGTAGGGCTACCCCCACACTTAAAGGGTTAAGTGCTTATTTGTGTCTAGCTGCTAAAATAACAAAATTATTCTCACCTGAAGCTCCAAGCCAGCCAGCTGTCACAGTGCTCCCTCCCCCTCCCTTCTGCATTGGAATCTTCTTCAGCATCCTCACATCTATACACTGCATATAGATATAATGATTTACGAGACCTTAGACCTCTGCAGAGGAGGGGAGAGACGTTGGAAGGACCGTTCTAGGAAGAAGCCAGCTCGGAGCTTCGGGTAAGTATTACTTTTTTTTTAACCTAGACACAAACAAGCACGTAACCCTTGCACTGCAAGGGTAGTCCTACTGCAAGGGTTAATAAAAGAGACATCTGAAGATCTTCTTTACCTTGAAAGTCCCTTAATCCTCTTAAAACATGTTTTACACCCTCACCAACTTAAACAAATCTAACTGCCAAAAGCTTACATATCTTACATATCTCACTGGGGAAAAGAAAATCCACACCAGCCAGTTAAATCTTCCCCAAGTTCAGTTGGCCAGGGAGTGCCTGGAAGGGTCACAGAATACCCACACACCTGATTTCCAATTCTACCCTAATTGCCAGGGCTGAGAGCCAATCTCAGTCTCAGAGACATCTCAAGACCAGGCGCTTTTACTGATGTCTGGGATCTGCAGCTCATATCCCTTGGTTTAAAGCACTGGGTTCCATTCTCTTTACTCATCTGGCAGTCAGTTCCAGAAGGGTGATAAAGCTTTTACAGTTTTTACTTCTTACATTGCACTCTCTGGTGTGGTTAGAAATTCTGAATGTTTATTGAATACATGAGAGTCTAACCAAATTAAAATGACTGAACTACTTTTAAAACAGTTGTCCACATACTGCGAGCTTTGTTTTTTGAGTTCTCCAAAACTGATTAGGGATTTTAATGGCTCATTCTGCAGTAATATAGGTTAATTGAAAGACCTTGAAGAGTCAGCACCTTAAGTTCAAGGAAGGCGAATGTAGATTGAATATGGATAGTCATGTAATTACCAGCAGTCATGAAACAATGTTATCACAAGTGTAAAATTACACATCTATGTTGCATACTCCACAGTCATTTATCATCATTAGCTGTGTACTTTATGTGGTGATTTCTTGATAAACAAATAAAGAGAGGCTACAAGAGGAAAGAAGCTCTCGTGGAAAGAAAACCCTTACAAGCAATTACAAAGGCCACTGGATAACTGCTTTTGTTTTTGTTGTTATTTATTTAAAAAAATCAGTCAGGGACTAATAGGGATAACGGCGTTGTTCACTTCATGGTGGAGTTCATACTAGTGGAATTATTGCTCTTTTTACTCCAATAAATGAATCACTAGTTTGTGTCCAATAAATTAATCACTAGGTTTCTAGAAAAAGGTATGGCTTCTGAAATTGAAATTATTTGGACAGGAATTGCTTCACTAATTCAACAGGACAAAAAATGTGTATTACCTATATGACCCACTACAATAGAAGGTCCAATGAGCACTCTGTAAGCGTTGGCCTAATTTAAAGTGAATCCGTTCCCAGACGTTGTACAATAAAGTTATAACATGTATTGAACACACTCCTATTCACCTCTGTAGCTATAGGCGTTTTGGAGAAATTCAAATTCTCAATGAAGGCACAAAAAATGTAGCTCTTTTCTTATAACTTTCTATTGCAACATAATCTTGGCAGACTGTAAGCCTTACAATGTAAACAAACACCAAGTCTTTCAAAGCTTTGTTGTGATTTGAGAATGAATTACCTTACAGTACAGGCAGTTATAGGGCTCAGGGATGCATTTACACCTATGCATTTGTGCCAGTGCACATATTTTGCAAGTGTTAACACAACACATGCCAATGCACAGTCCATGGTGCATTGTGTAGCCTTTAATTTTAAATTGCACCACAATGCACACACACCTCCAATTCACCTGAGTTGCAGAATACCATTATGTACAGTAAAGCATCATTAATTGTAGTGCGCAGTGTGTAAATAAATTATTTTGATTTTAGGTCTGTTGTGGCAAGTTGGCAAGTGAATGAGCTTTCTTAATGTAGTGAACATTAACACACACCAAAAGGAAATGCCAGGTGAACAAGCCACTGACACAAAAAATCATGCAGATCAGGAAGGTAAAAATGAAGAACTCCTAATTTGCATATTTGAGGACATCTGGGACAGTCATTAATTAAGTAATAAAGCCTCTGGATCAGAAAGACAGTCGGGACACTGTTGCACTATGTGGGGAAACGTTCATAAACACTTGACTATTAGATGTCTGTGAGTTTATTGGACACTCAAAATGGTGGGCATTAATATGAAGTGCCCCCCCCCCCTTTCCCATGCTTTTAGGGCTATAATAGCCTCACAACCTCCACTCTTCTGTGTAGGCTTTCCATAAGACATTGTGGTGTGTCTGTGGGACTGTGTGCTCAAAGAGCATTTGTGAGGTCAGTCACTGGTGTTGGACTAGAAGATTTGGTTCATAATCAGTATTCCAATTCAATAGGGATATCAGAGCTCTGTGCAGGACACTCTGGTTCCTTTCCTCCACAACAAATTGGTTTTGTGCACAGGGACACAGCCATGCTGCAACAGAAAAGGGCCTTCCCCAAATTGTTGCCACAATCTTGGTGGACAACTGTTTTGTATACTGCCCAACTCCAATCAACATTTTAGGTTTGGATGGAGTGTTGAAGGGTTTCACTCTCGGTCAGACTTTAAATACCTTCTGTGTCCACTTAGTAAAGATTTCCCCCGAGCAGAAGTCTGCCTGATTGGAACACAGGAATTGCTGAAATCCTGACAGAGGTCTTTAACATTCTTCACTCCCTGTTTTGGCACTGACAGCTAGACAATATTATGTACTGCACATACATTTGCAATAGAGATTATTTCTCCCCAGGCTTCACATGTCATTGTGGGATTCCAGCAGTAGGATTTGTCTGCCATCATTCCTTGTTCCAACCCACCTTGAAGGTTTTGGCATTCTTTTATCACTTTGGTGGGGGTCACATCTCCTCCTGTTGCATTCTTTATGATATAAAGTAAACATCCAAGAGGGTGAGTAATCAATGCAGCAGTTGACTAGGGCCCCTAATTAATGTCACTAGCACAGTCTCCAAGGCATTAGAGAAAAAGATAGATGGTTCAATGTTTCAGAATCAGCTAAAAACTGAAATAATTTGTGGTTGAGCATATCCTTTTAAAAGAAATTTGTTTTCCTAAATGTTCCATTCATGAGAGCGCAAATGGGTAATCTTATAGTGTTGATAGCCTGATATTTTCCCCACCAAGCACCATTGTATCCTTTATTTGTCTTCACAGAGAAGTGGCCTTGTAGCTTTCGGAAAAGTAATGGAAACCATGGCGCTTGTTGCTTCAATGAGCTTTTAAGTGCTTTAAAATTCCATGTTGTAAACAGTAATAAATATCTATTTCAGAACATAGCCGGCCTGTTACATGGCAAGAAATCTCTTTTTAATCTCTAGGTGACAGGGCTGGCATATTGAATATTATATTGTTACTTTTTTACGTCCTCTTACAAGTCACTGTAATTATAGAAAAGATACAGTGTGATGGATGCAGTTACCATGGTTGAAATCACTGTGTTTATATGTGAGCTGTAGCCAATGGGACTAAATGGATATATGATCTGTAGTTAAAGGGAATCTGTAACATAAAAGGTAAGATCACACTGCACAATTCATTTCTGCCTTTTCAATGCATGCCTCCTAACGCAGAGCAATCCAGAGTGGGTGGCTTGGATTTATTTGTTTTAAAGAATATCCCATGGATGGCATGGGAAAATATATTTATTGCTAGTGTGGTATTGGGTGGTAGAACTGGGGGTTGTAGTCACCTGAGCAGTTCAAGGAAGCAAGTTCTTGTACTGAGAAAGAGCTGACTTTGCAGTTCTCCCCAGGTTTTCTGGATTTGATATGGGATCCTGGAACTGGGAGATTTCAAAGAGAATTGGGAGGGATGAAATCTCCATTCCTGGGTCCATTGTTTAGTAGTGGCCAGCACCCAATTGCACACCTATGCACAGCACTTATGGGAAGGGTGCTGGCTAAGGTTCTGGGCTCCAGCTGGTAAGAGGAACAGAGGTGTTCAGGAGTCAGGATGACTCCACCCAGAAGTCAGAGGGGAGCCAGGTGGCTGTGTGCTAGAGGCAAGGGGTAGTCAGCCAAGGAGGCTTAGAGAGCAAGTTACACACGGAGTATGTGCGACAATCTTTAGTCGGTGACCCAAGGGACCTGGTGGACACACTGCTCAGAGAGCAGTGTGAGTGCTCATGAGCAGTGCTGAGAACTGTATATGTTGCGGAAAGAATTGTTGTTATTATTATAAGAAGTACATGAACTGTTGTGTTTCATTTATGTTGAAGAGGAAAAGACTGTCCTGTTTATGTTCATGTCGGCTTCAAGACTGGTCCTTTTACTAGGTAAAAACATTGTCCAAGCCTATTTAAAGCCCACCTGCACCTTCAGTTTAAATCAGCTAAATATATTTGAGGTGCATTAAAAAAAGATTTTTGTAATATAATTTATTTTCTAAAGTAGCCACAGCCTGAGTAAAAAAAAATCTGCCAGCAAATGCAGAATGAGACCTTTCTCTCTTTAGGGAAGTAGTAGTCTCTCTACAAAAAAACTACATGCCCCCTACTAAGTCAAACCTTTAGCTCTGCAATCAGGAAAGCTCATGCTCTCTCTTAATTGGCTTCCCTGTACAATTTCAGCAATCAGGGGGAAGTTACTTATTGCTAAGCTGCTGCCATTGAATTGATGTTTGAGCGTTGTTTGTTGTGTGAGCTTTTCCCCATAGTTCTTCATACTTTCTCTTTTTAATTGCTATTGCCATCTGTTTCCCCAATGGGCACAGCGATGGAAATTGCAACATTTTACAGTTGTTACTGAAACAGGAAAAGAGAGAGCAGAGCCTTACTCCAGCATTTTTCAACCTTTTTTCATTCATGGCGGCACCCTTTAAAAGTATGCACAAGTTTGAGGCAGTTTGAGGCCCAGTCTAAAATGTAAAAGAAGTAAATGTAAAAAAATGATGTGTAGCTTCTCCAAAAGCCATATCAGACCCTTATCCTAGGTAGGGGCCCGGTATAGATTTATAGGGTTGACCCAATGCAAAAATACAAAAAAGGATTCCCTTTACATTAGAGCCCCTTTTTCCCATCAGAAGCCCCCTTTACATCAGTAGCCCCCCCATTTCACTCAGGCTCCTCCATTCCATCTCACCTAGCCTGATCCCCTTATATCCCCTTATATCCGTTTACATCTGTTCAGGTTTGCAAAAGTGGACCTGGGTGCAAACCTATTACATTTGGGCCAACAAACTGGAATGGATGTAAATCAAGGCATATCTGTTTACATGCGCCCTCCTTTAGGGATAAATTACAGTCATTTTTTGATCCGTCTTATCACAGGTCAAAAGCAGACTGATAGAATGCTGGTGTGAAAGGGCCTATCTCTGGGCAGTTAAAATAAAATTGTTCTCTTAGTATATGGTCCCACAATCTTGCTCACTGCCGCCTCCAGTTGTGATGTCCGGTCACATGAAGCCTGTCTTGTTGCCAATTTAATGACCATACTAAGGGTCTAATGACTGCTTTTAGTTTACAGTTCTGCTTTACCACACTATTTGTTTTGCAACTGTGTATTTGGCCTATTGGCTGGAGTTCTGTTTTAATTACCTGGGTCTATACTCAATGCAAACACAGTCTATCAGCATCATCCATAGACCTGAGGAGGTTATATAAACTTGAAGGGCTATGTTTATAACATATATCAGTTTTCATAACTGTTGTAACTCCATGCTTCATTTCAAGACTCAGTATATTAATGTAAACTGGATGAACATCAAAGACCGGCACGGAAAAACATAAGATCTAACGAGTAGCATTTTGTCTTTTTTTGTTAAAAAAAAAAAAGAAATAATGACGGTGATCAAAGCTTTAATTTGTACTAAACTAACCCAAAAAGTGTGTTTTCTCTGTCATGTTTAATTAGTGCGACTCCATTTGTATCCTCCCTGATCAATGTTGTAGTGCAAGTACCAAGAAGTATTTGTGTTTTTAACGGGTAGATTTTCATTCTTTCAGAGAGTGTGGATTATGGACCAGTGTTTGTCCAAGAGCCAGAGAATGTAATATTTCCAATGGATTCTGGAGAGAAGAAAGTGGCACTTAATTGTGAGGCGAGAGGATTTCCTGGCCCAAGTTATAGGTACACACATTGACTATGAATGTTCCCTTGCAAAAAAGTCATACATTTCCCATTAGTTATTCATGTTCATCTTCATCTTTCCATCTACAGCGGCTTTGTAAATGCAAAGTAATCATTTATATTAAAAACAAACAAACAAAACTACAGGTACCATTCACTATTAGCCATGTGATAATCCCCACACCTGTATATTTATTGAAAATTTTAAAGAGACTCTGTCACTGGGGGGAAGAAGGGAAAATTCTGCAAGTATGACGTGTAGACATCTAGAGGTGCACATACAGTACCTGCTGCAGCCTCCCAAACCTTCCTCTGACACTGAAAGCCAGACCATTCTGCCAGGCAAAGCTGCCACACTTCTAGGTACTGTTGGAGCTTGTTGCTAAGCCCTACCCCACACATTTCTCTCGGGGCAAATGGCAAGAAGGTTTGGAAGGCTGCATCTCCTTCCCAATTACAGAGCATCTTTAAAGCAAACGTGGACGTAAACATTAAGGACTTGTGTCGATGGCATCTACTTGATATCAGTTTGAGATGATGCTGAGATCATTTAGAATTAATTGACGGGTGCATTTGATCTGCATTTGACCTTTGTCCTGACCTGCATTTCATTTGCTTCAAGCAGGTTTTGCATTCCCATAGAACTGTATGGTAATGCAAAACGTGCTTGACGTAAACAAAAGCCCATCAGCACAGGCCCTTAGGCTGCTATTGCTGACCTCTTTTGAATATTTTCTTGAATACTTGTCAACTGGCTTTAGTGATTTCACTACTTTTTTTTGTCATTTACCTGAATCAAGTATGGTTGTCAGGCGTTATGATTTCAGCTGCGGCTTACTTGTTTCAGATCAAACATTAAAATTATTAGAATTAGAAAAAACCAAGGAACTTGGATTTTAGAAGGAGGGGAGCAATGGCAGCCTACATGCTTCTCAGTACAGTTGTAATTAAAAATGTTATGTATATCTGCTGTGTAAGAGAACATGGCCTCTTGGCCCCTGTAATCAGCCAGAGACTGGTATATCACCAGTAACTAGTCACATCCAACTGGAATAGATCTGTAATGTTAAAGAAATGTCACTCCCTCACCAAAGTTGTTCCTCAGTTCTAATACGTGTCAGAAACATACCCCAACATTTATACCCACATGGGTATTTAGTCACGTAACCCAATTACCATGGTGTCATGAAATGTGCTAAGGCAGGTAATACTGTAACTGCCCAAGAACAGGATGGGAGGTTTGAAAGATTGTGAGGCCTCACTGCTCCAATTACATATTTCCACTTTCTTGGTGCTCTGATGACTGGGACATAGTTAACTGTTCAAGTTACATGGTTGAAAGCTTGAATGCTTACCAAGTATCAAGCACAGGACACATGAAATAAGACTGGTGAATTTGTATGGCACTCCAGACTAGTTAAGTCAGGGGTAAGCAACCTTGGCACTCAGCTGTTGGGGAACTACAAGTCACACGAGGCGTTGCAAGACTGATGATGGGGTTTGTAGTTTCAGCACAGTTGGAGTGCTGAGTTGCCTACCCCTGAGTTAAGTAATACTTCAAGATTCTTTGCCAATAAAGTTATAATTTATACCAGCTAGTAATTAGCTAACCTTATCTATACAGGTCATTTGGGCACAACTGCCAACATTTTTGGAACAATTGGGAGGACAATGTCTTGCTATGGCCTTTGCATGCCACATCAACTTGTGTCCTGCTCCCTGTGTGGTGGGACATTCTGCAGAACAGAATGAGGCATGTTAAGGTAATGCCTGCGAGGCAATATGCAAAATAGTGGGACTGTCCTGCAGCAGGAGTTAATATTTGACAACTATATATGTGGACTGATGCTGCCAGGGTTTAATTAAACCAATCCCAACAATGGCAAAATTGCTCATACATTTAACATGGATGTGTAGTAACCAGCCAATCTTGGCCCTGACAAACTGCAATGTGGAAGAATAAACATAATGATATGATTGGGCTATTGAATTTCAAGTTAAAAACAAAACACCGCATATGGTGAAAGTCTTTTGGGCTTACCCAATGTATGAGTCTTATTCTTAAGTGCAATAAGTCATGTTGAGCCATCAGAATCTACTCTGCTGACGTCAGACTAGTCCAAGAGAGATGCTTATTGGGTGGCATGACTTGCTGCAATTAGAAATTAACACTTAAGAAAAAGAGCATAAAACACCTTGGCAGCACACTTGTGGAAATGGGCCTCCAGACAATGTAATGCTGATCAAACATTTGCAAACTGGAAAATTAATAGCATGGAAAAGAAGCATCCACAGTAATATGCCACAAATGACTTTCATTTGAAACCAATGTGATGCCAGTCAAAGGGTTATTTTGATTAATTCCCACCCAATTCCACACAATTGGGATCGTTTGGCCACTCATAAGCAGGAATTGATCAAATCCATGGATGGCACATGACTGTTAACTGTCCAATTCAAGGGAATTATTTTTTTTATTTTTCCTAAAGTTGACAATGTGTTACTAGCATTGTGGAAAGATATAAGCAACCAAATTGTTAAGGATGCTAACACAGATCTCCCTGACTTATGAAATAGAGATAGAACAGATTTCTCTTCCTTAATTACAACCACGAACAATGGATTCTACTTAATTAATTATACTTATCGCTACCATTATCATTTGTATTTCTTTGCTCTGAATGTGCTCACTGTGATGCATGATCATTTCTATTGTTAGCTATATCAAGATGCTGATTTTTAATTTCATTTTTAAGCTTCTTAAGCTTTATTTTTCATTCTGTCCATATTTTTTTTATTCCTTTTCAAGATGGCTTCGCAATGGAACAGAGATAGACTTGGAAAGTGATTATCGCTACACTCTAATAGATGGAAATTTAATCATCAGCAGTCCAAATGAGGTGAAGGATTCTGGCCAATACCAATGTATAGCATCAAATACCTTGGGCAGAGTTCTTAGTAGAGAGGCTACACTTCAGTTTGCATGTGAGTAACGCTACCCTGGTACTTGGAGCAAGTAGAAATTTACCAATTGTTTTGACTGTCTAAGAGGAATTGGAATTGGCAGCTTTTCCATTATGTAACCAGTGGTCGTACTCCGGTGACAGACCAAAATTATCAGCTTTAGTATTCTTTGGTTGTCTTGACAATGGCTCTATAACCAATTGCCCATCTAAATACAATATATTTTTTTCTTAAGGACATATAAAACTTTTATTTGGTGCACTGTTTAAAAGAATTCCCTTACTATAAGCTGTCAAGTATACAAAAATGTTTCAAAAATGCAATTTACACTTTTTTTTTGTATATATGCAGTACAAATATTCATTTAACAGCTACCACCTGTCGACTTTTCCTATGTAAGGAACAATGGCAGCTGAGGAGGCAGGTTTTTGGTAAGCAAACCCTTGTAATCACTAGGATTGGCTTTTAGTGATCACATGGTTGGAAACCAATCAAACTGTTTTCCAATCATTAGTGTGAACCTTGATTCTCTAATTCCAAAAAGAAAAATAGGTTAACATTTGTTCAGAATGAGGCTTTAGGATGAGGTTAAACATCACAGCTGTTTATAAACTGTTACAATCTTATTGAACAATCCTCTTTATATTTACAAATACACATAATGTGAGGGCCTACCTAAACACTCTATTCAATTTATATTTAGTCAGGCAGGACCTAGTACTAGATAATATTTGTTTACAATCTGATTTTAATGTTTATTGTCAGTTTTAGAATGATTCATTATCATATCAATGATTTGTGTATGATGATACGATGATGAATCTCCCGAAATGCAAATGTTGGTGACCACAACGCAAGTGAAGAAGGAGAAAGTTGGCTAGACTCATCTGAGCAGTTCAAGCTTTCATTTGATTCCTGTGCACACCCTGTCTTGTATTGTCACATGGAGATGTGCACTGAAAAAGTTCCCACAGTTTGCTCCAACCATCAACAGCTTCCCTGCACAGCTCTTCCATAAAAGATGTGAGCATCTACTTTCTGCTCAGTAAGCCTGGGTAGACTGTAATTCTTAATACTGACAGACAGACAGAAAAGAAGGACACAACAATGGGTGCAACAGAGGGGGGCACAGCAAGGGGACAAACAAACAAAGGACGTAAAGTAAGGGGTAATAGAGTAAAGGGGGCAAATTAGGCGAGAGTAACCGAGGGAGGCCGTGGTCCACTATTTCCACTGGGACCTGTCCCTTTTATTCACATGTTACTGTCCTTCTACTCTGTGTCTTGGATACACTGTGGACATTTCTGGGACTCATAGGCCATAGACTAAGAATGAGGAGTAGGACAGCTCAGTACTAGTAAGGTGCCCACCTACTAAGATTGAATTTTTGTTTTCTTTTTTATACCACTAAATTTGCCTATACATCATCACTCCAGTTGTGGTAATAATCCTCCTAATCCTCCATGTAAATGTGTATTTACATGAAAATAATGACTTTGTATAAGTTGGTATCTACATAAACATAAGCAGTACCCTTGCCCCTAGCGTGGACATTGGGCTTTGTGATAGGTCGCTCAAATGCTGGGTAAAGGGGTGTGCTTCTATCCCCCGATTCCTCAGAAATCAAGGCATTGCAGGAGGCTCCAATGGTGCTGCTAAAAGTAATATCCTAATGAACTATGTTGCTCAATAATCATCACTTAGTTTCCCTAGGACAATTTTTTTTGCTCAGACTACATGTCTGCACCCAGCATTTATGAATCTAAAGTTACAGTACAGTAAATGGTTAGTGAAGGCTGGATCCTCAAAACTGCTCCACACTGGGCTCCAAGAAGATTACAGTACTGGCTACTGTATGACTAACCTAAAGAAAACACACCACTCTAGGGGGCGAGCATTATCGGGCTTGCTGACCTATTATTTTTAATATTGTTATTACGTTGTTGATTCAGTTTGTTGTTGTTATGTTTAAATAATCCAATTTTTTAAAGCAAAAACCTAGAAAATGAGATATAAGCGTATAGTTTTTACAGGGAAGACACATCTAAGCTGGCAAGGAACAATTTATTTTAATTTCATTGTGGCTGCTGCATTGTTAGCAGGTATAGTCTCCATCTCTCCTTTCCAGCTTATACTAGGTAATTTCCCAATTGTTTGTCTCAGTTATTGTGTCTGGCCAAGCTACAAATCATTTACTGTAACTTTTCTTGGTGCCATTAGCAGTGTCACAGAGAAAGTAAAATGCAGCTTAAATAAGCCCAGCGAATGAAATACATTATACGGTGTGTTTTATACTGGTAATTGTCACCCGAAGACAGGCAATGGCCTATTATCTGCCGCACTCCCACTGAGCCGTTCTTTGAAGGAACATACATTTTAATTCTTTAAGCTGTTAGCGTTTCTTTAATATGCAAACCATGTTAAACAGTGTGGCCAGACCAGATAGTCTGCAGCTTGTATCTGGGTGTCTCTTGCCACTTAAAACTTTTCAGGACCGATCAGCTGTTTCAGGGCAGATTGGTTCTCCTGCACATGCGATTTGCGATGCCAATCTGCCGTGGAACAGCTGGGAAAGCGCTGGAATGCTTCACCTATTGGTGGTCACACATTCCACCGTCGAAAAACTGGGCGCGATAACGTTAAAACGCGTGATCATGTCACCGGTCACACATTCAAACGTAGTCACAACCTTTGATAGAACACCGCCATCAGAAGGGTATGGCCGGTACCCATGTGAGGGGTCTTGGGGGCCTCTTACATGGGTATCAACTGTACTGGGGCAGCATGGCAGAGGTGACAGGGGAGGGGGTGGAGGAGGCTGGGCCCCAGCAGCAGCAGGTAAGAAGAGTTGGGAGGAGGTACAGGGAAAGGGATCCCGACGACCAGCCCAGCCCACCTGAGACCCTGCAGAGCCCACCATAGAGAGTCTCAGGTGGGCTATGCAGGATCTATGGTGTGCTCTGCAGGGTCTCAGGTAAGTCCAGCATGCTACTGCAACATTAGAGACCGCTGGGGGGGCTTGGGCCAGTGTGATCCGCTCCTGCGCCCCCTGTCTTGGGAGGGGGGCCCAAGATAAAATCTTGCACCAGGGCCCTTTGGTTATTAGGTCCGACACTGCCAACACACTTCCAGGTGTGTGCAATGCCTGTTCCCCTACTATACACAGTGTTTAGTTCCAGTGGCCCCTCCATCATTACTGTGCCTTGCAATGAGGCAGAGGCCAGAGAAAGGAGCCACAGAGCACAAGGGGAGACAGAGAATCTGAGAATTCTGAGTGCGGAAGCAGAAGATTCTTCACCAGTGTTTTCTTTAAAGGGTATATTTTATTTAGCTGTAGGTATAATGGAGAGTTAAACCACCTTACAATATATTATATATGGGACATTAGGCTTGTCAAATTCTTGCAGGGGCAGGGTGCTGGGAACCTAGTTCCTATTGAGGTAGGCAAGTCCCCAGAACTACATCTCCCAAGAGAGAGTGGACTTTATGACTTTGCTGACTGGTGTGGTAATATGAAGCCTATTGATGTGGAGAATTATTGAAGGAGTAACAACAGAATTAAATCGTTTTGAATGCAGTGTAGTGGTTGTCGAGATATGTGATATTAATTTTTTTTTGTCAATTGTTTTTAATGACAGTATAAAATAATAGGGAGAGGAGATTAAGAAAATACCGTGTAGGTGCATCACTGATATAGCACCTGAAAAATCCCATGTTTGTTAAAAAGTGTATGTAGTGCATTTGAGAAGATACAAGAAGATAAGGTGTAAAGGTTCCTGGAACTGCACTCTGCTGAGGAATCCCTACTCTTTCTATTGATTATTTTGGATATTCTGGAACATGCAAAGGTAGATTGGAACACCCAAAACTGCCAGGTGAACCGAACAAAGTCAGACATTATACAAACTGAGATTTTGCCATCGGAGAATCCAGGACCATGTAAGAAACCAGGAGGTGACTTAGCCAACTTGGTTTCATCTAGAACTGAAATGTCACTTTTGAGAATATTGTCCCTTTAAATATTCATAGCTGCTGCTAAGTTGGCATAGGTCTTGGATTATTTGTATCCTTACAGGAAGAATGGAAAGTGCAATATCTTTTTCCAGAATTGCCATTTGTGTTAGTAACACTGTATTTATGTACTTGCATCTAACCAGCCCCTTTAAATCACAGCCTTTTTAAGATATCCACAGTACATTTTTCCAATGCATACTTTATAATACCCATGCCTCCTTAAAATGATCTGAAGTGGTTCTTATAGCGCACGTTTATTATTCACAAGGTACATTGCTATATTCTCAGAATTTAATTTAGGATTTGGCTATACATGATTACTGGTTTAAAGGTTGCCCCTCCAAAATGTACCCTCAATTTTCCTATTTCTGTTATTTGATTTCTGTTTTAAAAGGTCTGATTGCTAGCTGCTCAAAATTGCTTGGATAAAAGTAGCATCACGATCATAAAAATGTTGTGGTAACCATAGCAATTTCTTTTTTGTATTATTCAGTATATTCAGCTGAGAACAGTACAATGGTGACCTTTTTAGGATTAGCGTAGTTCATGAACTGACAGCTGTAATAAGCCACATTTTTTCACATATATATAGTGCAATATTCACAAGAGGGGTCCTGGTTTGGTTTTTCTTCTTGTACTGTAGCAGTCTTTCCCGTGGTGTTCTTAGGGCAGATTTAATCTTTTTAGAAATAGTCTTTTCCCTATAGCCCTTTCGCCGAAATGCATCCGCCAGAGTGCTCAGGTGTTTGTCCCTGTCCTCAGTGTCAGAGCAAATGCGGTGGTATCGGATTGCTTGGCTGTAGATGACCCTGTTTAGTGTGATTCGGATGGAAGCTGGAATTATGGAGGTAGCTGTACCTGTCTGTGGGTTTTCTTATTTCTTTCTTTTTTTATTTATACTTTTACACAAAAATGTGCCTCAAAGTCTTATTAGAAGTGGTTATCTGATCTTATTTCTCCTAATATAAAAATACTGAATCTTTGCATGTCTTTAAGTAAGCAGAATTGAAAATGTACACTTTGCAGTATGATCCTATGGAAGTAATGCGCAGGTCAAACATTGGCATGTTAAGTTTTAATGATGAAGGTTTTGAATTTGTATAATTTTCAGAGCTGCAAACTTTTGTGAATCTCAATTGAGTTTAAATCCTCTGAAGTTAATGGGAAAAAAGTTCTGTTATATCACTGCACCTGTTACAATAGTAATATCCAAATGCCACATCTCTGGGTGTCATGTTGATACTGCAATTCAGAGTCACTGATGTTGAAGAATCATAAAACCGTTGTAGAGCAGTGACGTGCCATGCCTTCTGTGCTGGGTGAGGCACCCCCCAGCCCTCCATAGCCCCGCCCCCGTCCCGCCAAAGCTCCACCCCCGTCCTGCCGAAGCCCAAGCTCCCAGCTCGGTAACCAAACTGTGTGGGGAGGAGACAGGGAGGAGCCTCCATGGCCCTCACTTGCTCATCACTGTTGAGGCATCGAGATCGATGTCCTCGTTGTGTTTTTTTCTCTTTTTTTTGATTGGACAGCTTGGACCAATGAAGCTTTGCCATTGGTCCAAGCCATTCACAGAGCTCACGCCTCTAACACAGAGTGGAGGCTGTGACAGCTCTTGCCTCACTATGTTAGGTTACACAAGCAGTGGGGAAGCCCGCTGCTGTGCAACCTAACTTAGCTGTCAAAAGCCGGATGCAGCTCTGCCTGTAATTAACAGGCAGCGCTCCGCCCATCACAGATTATACTGCAGGGAGGCTTTCTCAGCTGTGTAACCTGTAACAAGCCAATCTGAATGGAGAAAAAGCTGTCAGCTTCAGACTTGAAGCTGACACCTTTTTTCCTCTATAATACTAGGTGAGGCTCTGCCTCCCCTGACCACACGTCCCTGTTGTAGAGCTGCTGACCTGCACTTTTGTTTTGGGTCATTGCCTCACTTAATAGTTGAGTTAGGCCAATGTCACACTAGAGATCGTGTATACCTAGAGCACCTAATGTTTCCCTTTGGGGGAACCCCTCCTACCCAGAACTACTCAGTCTACGCACAGCACATTACTGGTTCTCTAGGGGTATTACATTTCTACACCACATATTGAGAGATGGTCACTTGGTGATCTGTTCTCATGTTCAAGAGACATTTGGCATCCCACACAGAGGTTTCTACCAATATATCCAACTATCTCATGTGGCAAATGAGCAAATTGAGGGTACTAGTTTGGTCTCTACCCAACCAACTTTAGAAAAGCTTCTCCCACAATAGAAATTGACTAAGCTTGTCTCTATAAATATGCTACTCTGATAACTAACAAATCTTCTAAATTTCATAAGACCAAAGAGAAGTGACAGCCACTGTTTACCTCCATTGACAATGGTTTACTGAATGGGGTCTAAAATTATAAAGAATACAAGTATAAAATTATTCAAGTGATATTGTTTTACCAAATATACTCCACCCTTTATAAACTTGGCTCTAGGCCTTCTCCGCCTTGTTTTAAGGGCTGTGGCATTCAGGATGTTTTTTTGCTTTATCTTTTGGGACTACTGTTTTTTTCGAGGGTACTGGTCAGGCATAACTGGTTTTCTAGAAAGGGCATTGGGCAGATATTTGCAACCCTATGGTCTACCTTCTGATGAGTTGCAGATTACCCACTATAATCTAAACTTCTCCTGTGAATACTGCTTTTTTTATGCCAAAAAGGCTATTCTCCTACCTTGGAAGAGTTCTGGCTTTAGGAACCTGGAAAGCACTGACTGACCTAATGTTATCTTTGTATAGAACTACTTATAAGACTAGGGGCCTTTAGCAACTCGTTGATTGTGTTTGGGGACCCTGGCTGGCATGCACCTCCAAGAGCCCTAATATGATCTCATTGGTGTATGGAATGGGCAGATTGCACATCTGGAAAGACACCATCATTGCTGAAAGATGTATCCAGGTTTTAGAGTAACATATGCTCCTATCCAGACGTCTTTTACAGGGAAGGCCTTGTATATTTCAGCAGGACAATGCTAAACCGCATACTGCATCTATGACAACAGCATGGCTTTGTAGAAGAGTCTGGCTACTTGACTGCCCTGCCTGCAGTCCAGACCTTTCACCAACTTAAATTGTTTAGTGCAACTTGAACTGTAAAATAGGACAAAGAAGACCCAGGACTGTTGAACAGTTAGAATCCTATATCAGGCAAGAATGGGACAAGATTCCTCTCACAAAACTCCAGCAACTGGTCTCCTCAGTTCCCAGACATTTACAGAGTGTTGTTGCAAGAAGAGGGGATGTTACACTGCAGTAAACATGTCCCTGTCCCAACCTTTTTGAGACGTGTTGCTACCATCAATTTTTTAATTAGCTATTTTTTTTCTTAAAATGGTTCATTTTCTCAGTTTAAGCATTTGATATGTTATTTTCTATTGTGAATAAAATATGGGTTTAAGAGATTTGCAAACTTTGCATTCTGTTTTTATAGAGATTTTACTCAGCGCCCCAACTTCTATGGAATTGGGGCTGTACATATGGCAAGCTCTAACTGCATGTCAATGGATGAAATAATCAATAGTTTACATAAACATCACAAACCTTATTACAAATGTGAACAAATATGCACATATAAATACAAATAAATAATTAACCAATGACTCATTGAATTATTAAAATGTAAGAATCAATAAAACCATTTACTTATAGTCGAATAACCCAACCTATGACCTACTGATTCATGAAAACACAACTACCAACATTTAGTAAATAACTGCATTGGTTTATATAATGTTAACAATTGGAAAGGGTAATGTTGTGCATTTCTGCTGTTATTCTCACCAAAGTCTTACAGTGTTATTCACAAAAGGGTGAAGAATTTGGAGAAGGCAGGAGAAGTGAACAATCTAGGACGACATCGCTGAACTGAAAATTAAGCTGAATTGGAGATTTTTTCCAAATTAGCTATTTTGTCCTAGATTGTTCAGTTCTCCTGCCTTCTCCAAACTCTTCACCATTAAGTGAATAACCCTGCTAGATTTTAACAATGAGTCAAACTCCACTAGTTAAGTTCTTATCCACCAACATATGGGAGTATTACACAGAACACCATGCACAACTGATGTACCATCAAGCAATATTTCAAACCCAAAGTTATAGAACAGTGTGCACAAAGAGAATGTGAGGTTAAGATAAGATTTACAGTAGACTCTCAGTTTAATTAAATATTGTATTAAATGTGTAAATTGGAGTGGAGAAGTAGAGACTGCGATAAAAATGATTAGAGTATTCATTACAGTGGAGTCACACCACTACAATAGCTGAAGTGTCCTCTGCTGAGCTGCTTGTGATACTTATGTACAAAATAATTAATTCAGATCAGAGTTCATTTCATTAATGTTATTATTCTTTTAATAGAAAATTAATACATTCCCTGTTTTTTTAACCTGAGGGTGGGAAACTGTGAAAGTTGGAGATACTATTATTAAACTGCGGAACACATAGACAATACATTATGTACATATGTTTTGCTAGGCAAACCTTTACAGCTATTTGTTTTGTCTGGTTCTTGTAGTAAAAGCACGTTATGTATGTATGTTTGTATTGCAACAAAGTAGTTTGTGTAGCATTTATATTTCTTAGTCAGTTTCCTTGGTTTTATTGCAAGAATTAGATAAACAAATAACTGTAAAAGTTTGTCTAGCAAGAGAAGGTCTATCTTTATCTGTATAGTCTAATTTTATTTTAGATTTAAAGGAGAACTATGGGGTCAGTGTTTTTCTCCATAGTTCTCCTTAGGGTAACAGGAGGACACAAACTAGCGTCCTCCCGTTACCCTAAGCTCAGTATACCGCAAGCAACAGCTCGCGGTATACTGAGACACCGCAGCCGGAGCGGATCCCGACGTAGATGACGGGATCCGCCCAGCTGCGTGAGTGACAGCTGGCTCTGCCTATCTAGAGGCAGAGCCAGCTGTACCAGCGCCCCCTCCCCCGTCCGTTCCGCCAGTCAGCGCTGGCAGATCGGAGCGGGGAGAGGGGAATCCAGCCCTCCCCCTGTCATGGCAGAGAGCCGTGACAGGATCGAGAGGTGAGCGATCCTGGTATGTGTTCGCTCACCTCCCGATCTACTGAGCCGACCTGTGACAGTCTCATTGTCACAGGTCGGCTAGAACTATGAGGTGAGTGGAAATCACTCATCTCATAGTTCTCCTTTTAATATATGGATTTAAATACACATAAGGGGGTTGGTTTACTAAAGGACTAGGCACTGGTAATTTGCAACTGAATTTCAGTAAATAACATTAATCCATATTCACTGTCAATACCCAATTATGTATGAGAAAAATTACAAAAAAGCAATTATTTTGCATGCATACAAATGGGTATTCAAAGTAAAAACAGTTTCATTTTAATTTGCGAATTTTCACTTTGCTACACAACCAGCCTCTACTTCCTAAAGTGACCCTAAACTCAGGAGTTAAATCTTAAAAATGTATTTAAGTACCTTTAACTATGTAAAGAGGACCACACAAATTACTAAACTAAACATGAGATTGTAGTCCATCACAGGAGTGAGCTTGGAGTGTTGGCTACTTTACAACACACACAGGGACCAAGGGGAACAAAAGTAGCCCCCTCCAGAAGGAAGGACAGCGTCAGCACCAATTCAGAGGTGATTTGAGAATCTACAGCTGAGTGATACACAAATAGGATACAGTATTGTTAATAGTTCAGGTACTTGAATGCATGAGTTAAGTGTCACTTTAAGTTAATTAATGTTATGGGTGCTAAATACAACTGGAAAAATATATATCATAAATATTCATTGAAAAATTAATGTTTAAAATTACCATGAAGACATACATACAAATGGCTAGTATTAAGTATACAAAACACTAGAAGACCATATATCGTAAAGGACTGCCTCCCCCCAAGTTAGCCATCATTGCAATAGTTCTATCGGTGGGATACTCAACAGGTTTCATTAACATGACAAACGCCTGCTCTGCTGCAATGATCTCATTTCTACACATTCCAAACCAGGACAATTAGACTTCACACATACCCACAATCTAGCTCCCTCCAGTGTCCATAATGAAAACTAACAGGGTTATTCACTAAAGGGTGAAGAGTTTGGAGAAGGCAGGAAAAGTGAATGATCTAGGCCAAAATAGCTAAACTGGAAAGTGAGCTGAATTGGATTATATTCCTTCGCCCCTTGTGCTGGAATTTTTTTTCCACCAATTCTTTTCAGGGTGAGTGCATGTGATGTAATACTGCATTATGGCCACTATATAGCAGTGAAGAGCATGGGAAATACATACGTATTTGCTTCCTATGCTCCATAGCTCTATCTAGCGGCCATATTGCAGTATTACATCACAATATATTCAAAATGTTGGTTCCAAGGAATGCATCAAGCGAAAGAATTGCACTTACCTGCCAATAAAAAAAATACAAAATAAAGATATGTAAACATACATAATTACTGGATACGCATAAATAAAATGATGTGTTGTATTTATGTAATAATACATGCTTTGAGAGTAGTAGCCTGAAATACAACGGGTGTGTCTATTTTTCTATGTTTGTGTTCAGAACTACTCCAGAAATCTCTCATGCTTCTGTGAGTTCCTCACTGCTTTACTTAAGCCGGCCATACACTATAAGAATTTTAGCCGGTTCTTAATGAACCCGACTCTGTTCCGCTGTTCTGACAGCAGCCTCCGGCCACTGTCAGAAGACAACAGGAGATTCCTCAATCAACACTCTTAAGCATTGATGGAGGAATCTGTAATATTTTCCCCAGGGCTGAACGCAGAAAATATTACAGTGTATGGCCAGCTTTAGACATCTGCACACAGTTTGAACTCTAATTACAGGCACCCCCTGAAAAAACATTGTAATACCTGTTTTTTTGTTTTTTGTTTACTTTTCCATGGCAAAAGGGATACTACGGCTGTTCCAACTTCACTCACTGTATCAAAGCTGCCCACCATTCTTTTCATTCTTTCTGCATGCGGGGCAGGCAGCAGAATCAGGGCAATGTTCACTATCACTATCACGTACCTGACTTGAGACTCAGCTGAGAAGTGGGCTGCCCGTGCACCTCTTGTCCAACACCTCTGGAAGTAGTGACAGGGGATATAAGGACAGAGCGAAGCACAGGTGCCGATACTGGTGGATGGCCGGTTCTTGAGGATGCGCTTGAGTGCGTTGGCCAGCTGGTGAATCGGCAACAGTAGATGGATTCAAAGCTGCAGATAATGATAACAAACAGACCCCTGCTGTTCCTTTCCTTCTTACCTTTTTTTTTAGTGCCTGAAAAGGACATGGTACAACTAGAAATAATAAAAAGAGCCTCAATATGTTGAAAACAAGCAGATGACAAATGATATCCAGCCCTGACAGATGGGTTTTAACTGTACAAATTCAACAAATGAGCTTAAAAATTTTCACATTAACCTGTGGCATACCAGCCGGGAGATCTGGCAGTTGTGTGAGAAAAAGAGAAATAACTATCGCTATCCAGTGAAACATGGCTTGTTATGCTTCGGTTAACAGCCTCTGGTTTCACTTGACCCTTATAATTCAAGCAAATGCTTCTGGCTGACTCTGCCACTACCTCTGAGGATGGTGCATACAGCTCCCATCATAACCATTTATACAGTCTCTGTTCTTTTCACAGAAGCTAAGAAAAGAAAAGCTTTTCAAATAATTAAAAAAAAAAAAAGTTCTAACCTGAACAATTTTCAGACTGGTCTGTGAACTGCGCACACAACGTGGGATTTGTAACAAGCATATAATGGCAGAAACAGAGGGACCTGCACTTACACTATGGGGTCTATTCACAAAGCTGCCGAGCCGAACACTGTTCGGCTATTCACTTCAGGCTGGTACGGCTGATTTTCAGCCGTACATCAGCCGTACATCGGCTTGCTTCTGTGACACGGAGCGATGTCAGAAAACAGAAAAAAAAAAAGACAAAATTCCCATTCAAAAGCATTGGGAGTTTACTATTGGCTATTTCAATTCTTAACCACAGTACAGACAGAGTTAATGATGGTAACCTCTACAGCCCCGTTTTAATCAAAAGAAAACATTTTCTTTCAGAAAGAGCAAGTAAAATGGCAGCAGCAATTTTATTTTACATTCTAGGTTATGCTATGTGAAGGAGAACATATGACACATATATACTAGGTGACATCTCAATTTGGCTGCAAAAGTGGATTACCTCTGGGGTGAATTGGGATGCCACTTGTTAGCCAGGTCCTAACAAGCTACTGTAAGTGTCATGGTCAGGGGTCCATAAACATGTGGCCCCCTCCCCCAAATTTTCTGTATGGATGTTGCTAACTTTAGGTTGGATTTATAATATGGTGTGTTAATGCCTGTTGCTTTGTGCATTAACCTATGTTTTATTAAAGAAATGTATCACAAAATGCAGTTGCACCATTTTTTTCAACGCAACCCACCACAATGCACAGAATATAGCAATCTTTACTTTGTGGTGCGCTATAATGCAGGTGCATTGTGGTGCCCTGTGCATTGTAGTGTCTCCCAACTCGACATCAGATAAATTAGGTTTCTTGGCTCTCTCAAGGAAGGTATCAGATTAAGGGCTTGTAAACTCTTATTCTTATTATTTACTTATTCTGCATTCTTATTGGGGTCCAGGTCCTCTACAGACAACAAGAGAGTGAAAAGGATGACCTGGCCACATAGCTGCTCCCCCTTTTTTCACTGAAGGGAGGCCCTTGTCCTTTTGGCCCCCTGTGCAGCGACACTGGCAGTATGTCCACCCCTTTGCTATATAACTAAAACTATAAGATGCCTTCCCTTGTTTTCATTTCTTAACCTTCATTATTACCTGCTTGATTCCTTTCCAGTTTAATTTTTAATGGCATCACAAATCTGTAATTTTGTTGACAAACCTAATCGAAAAGTAAACCTACAAAGAAAAACATTATCAGGGTTCTTCACAAAAGGGTGAAGAGTTTGTAGAAGTCAGGAGAAGTGAACAATCTAGGACAATATAGCTGATTTGGAAAAATTCTCCAATTCAGTTCCCTTTACAAATCGACTATTTTGGCCTAGATCATTCACTTCTCCTGCCTTCTCCAAATTCTTCACCCTTTTGTGAATAGCCCTGTATATTATTACTATTATATTGTATGTGTGTGTGTGTGTATATATA
>NW_017306370.1:320778-347537 GCF_000935625.1 Nanorana parkeri | reverse complement strand
ATATATTATATTATATACACATAACATTGCTTTATTTTATTTTCTAAATATTCCAGTTTTAGATGGTTATGTTTGTTTTGTCATTGTTTTCATTTTGCAATGTAAAAGGCACTTTAAAAAGTGCGTTCCAGTTTTATATTTGCCTTTTCCATTTATTAGTTTGCCAATTTAAGATTTCTCTATTATGTAGGCTTTCTTCCCTATCCTGTTTAAATAGTGTAGGAGCAGAATTTGAAAAAAAAAATAAATACATAAATAAACATTGCATTAGTATGTTCTCCCACTTCAACTTGTGGGCTTTGTTCAACTTTGCTACTTCTTTCTGCATCACCAGTTTTGTTTTTCAAAACATTTGTCAGTTTTGCTGCCAGCTTTCAAAAGCCATTTAGAGAAATGCTATCATTAAAAAGAGAACAGAAAAGTAGAACAGATGAGTACATGTTGTTTTTCTATAATATGTTGTTCTTGCTGAGGTATTTGCGCTGTAGATGTATACACTTAATAAGTGCCCAGGGCACTTTGGTTATGGTATTTTGTGCTTAGTGATGTATTTACGATATAGATATATACATTTGTAGGAGCCCAGAGCTAGCCAGGGTTAAATTTCCCCATATACATCAGAGGGCAGTTGGGCATGCAATCCATCATGACTATCAGACCATGGCATGATCCAACCTCCCTTGGGCATCTAAATCTTCCCGTGCCTCACTCAACACAAACGGTTGCATTGTGCTACCATTCATGTTTAGGCACTAGTGAGAGAGGGCTCAATCAGTATTTTCCCTTGTTAAGATCATAAAGCCATCATGTCCCTACTCTGTACCTATTTAAAAAGTATTTCCACTTTTGCATCCAAATTGGAATAACATCTATTTTATATATGTTACATGTTCACATAGTGTAATACAAAAATTAAAATTGCTGCCTACATATTATCTCTGGAATGCAAGGAGGGGGGCTGGCTGGTTATTTATTATAAATAACCCCGTCTCTACTGTGCTTGCAGATCTCATTATTAGTGTAAGGTAGATTTAAACAAATATATATTTTTAGGTAATATATAGTGCAGTTCATTTAAAGGAGTTGTGAAGTCCCAGCATATCCTCGCCTGTTATAACATCAGCATTGTAATAGGAATACATACTGGAGTTGTTTTTAATAATGTAATCAAAGTTTGCTTGAAAAAATCCCTTTGTGCTGCTTTCTGTCTGCCCATCACTTTCATCAACTTCCGGGATTCCCAGTGTGCTTTGCGTCTATTTCCCTGCTGCTTGATGTGATGTGATCTTGATTTCCCAAGACTGCACATCCTATCATGCATTGCTTCCAGTAAGCAGTGATAATGTTACATTGTGTAAAGTTCAGAGGTTGAGTTGTAGTACAGATGGAAGGATTAGTAAGACACCAGGAAGTGCATATTCACAGGGCTGAGTGAAATGGTGTCAGTGCATTGAGGAAGTACATCCTATGGGCATCTTCAATAAGCAAGTTTACAAACTTCTAAATTTATATGGTTATCAGAAGTGGGATAGAACTTATGGAAATTCAATATAGAAACACAGATTTATTTTTAAATGTAAGTAGATTTTAACTATAGTTATATATATATATATATACTCATTTTGAATGGGCTGCCAAGCTCCACAGTGCTCTAAACTGGCCTTGCAACTTTTTTTTGTAGCACAATGCACTACAACATGCAGACGATTACCATCTGTGTGTTGTGGTACAGTGCAAGTACCGTATATGCTGTGCTATGTGTTAAAAGGAATAGGGCACCTCAGCACGTTGCACTGTGTTTCACACTTTTCAGCATTAAAGAGCAGTAAAACACATCACAGTGTATTGGTAGGAACGAGTCCAAGGCAGACAACAAAAAATACAATACAGACACAGATGTAAATACCAAATGAACAAGTGAAGAAATAAAAGGGCACAACACCTCACCTGACTTTAAACGTTGTATAATATAATTAGTGAAATCTTACCAAGCTAAATAAAAAATGACAGTGATGGTTTGAAAGTTTGCAGGTCACTGTTTTATGATTTTGTGGGTTTCTTAAACTTACAAATGTAGGAGACTCGTCTGAATCTTTCTAAATCAGCGCTTCCATTTATTTTTTTTCCCTAGTCAAGGTGTAGTTTATTGAAAATCATATTGTGGTTGTGTTATTCTACCAATGTATATTTTTTTTCTTTAAACTTGCACAATTATTTATATGTTGCATTAAATATTCATTCATGTGCTGGTCGGTCCAACTGATTAATAAATAAACACAAAAAGCTGAACATAAAACTCAGCAAGCCTATCCGACTGCATCATGTGATCCATTTAGTATTCAGTGATTAGCAGATGATGGACGATGGTCTTTGAAAGAAGAAAGGGGAATGAAAAAAAGACAACTTTGCACCAAAGATAAAAAGGATGTGATTGAGTCAAGCAACATTGCTGGGATTTTGCAAGTTTGGGAAATGTTACTTTGAAATCCTGCAGTCACTTCAAAAGAGAAAAGGCGGCTTTTGTGTGCGTATAAAATGTGGCTTTAAAATCATCCTGATTTCAACTGTAACATCTCTATTTTAATTGGTGAAGATTTTAAGAAATAGAAAATGATTATTTATTAGCTCAGCTAGTCATTATTAAACTGATACTAAGCTCAGGAGTTAAATCTTAGAAATGCATTCAAGTATCCTAATCATTAACAGAAATGTAGCCTATGTGTGTATCACTTGACTGTAGATCCTCAAATCATCTCTGAATTGCTGACTAGGGATGCACCAATACCAGTTTTTCGGTATCGGCACAAGTACCGATTTTTATCTTTCGGTACTTGCTGATACCAAGTACCGATACCGGTACTTCTGCTAGCATGGAGCTGGCTTCCCGGGCAATTAAGAAGCCAGGCGGTGGTTAAAGGCTCCATGCTGTTTTGCTGACTCCATGCTGATTGGCCAGGCTTCCCAGCCAGTCAGCATCGAGCCGACTGTTTGGCCGGCTTGATGTTGTTTGGCCAGGAAGCTGGCTTCCCAGCCAATCAGCATGGAGCCGGCTTCCCAGCAAATCAGGAAGCTGGGAGGCGGGTCATTACTCACCACCCCATTCCTGATTGGCCATGAAGCCAGCTTCATTCTGTTTTGCTGGCTTGATGCAGATTGGCTGAGAAGCCGGCTTCGCAGCCAATCAGCATTGAGCTGGCTGTCATTACCCACCGCTCTGTCTTACTGATTGGCCGGGAAGCCAGCTCCATGTTGTTTGGCCAGCGGCACTGCGGTCATAGGAAATCTCCCTCTGACCGGAAGTTCCTGTATCGGGGGAAGTTATTTGGGTGAATACGAGTACTCACCTGAATACAATGTATCAGCACCGATAACGATACTAGTATCAGTATCGGTGCATCCCTAGTGCTGACACTGTCCTTCCTTCTGGAGGGTGGCTACTTTTATTCCCCATGGGTGTGTTGTAAAGTAGCCGCTGCTCCAAGCACACTCCTCATGGGTGTGTTGTAAAGTAGCCACTGCTCCAAGCTCACTCCTGTGATGAACTACAATGTCATGTTTAGTTTACTAATTTTGAGGGGGTTGGTTTACTAAAGGACTAGGCACTGGTAATTTGCAACTGAATTTCAGTAAATAACATTAATCCATATTCACTGTCAATACCCAATTATGTATGAGAAAAATTACAAAAAAGCAATTATTTTGCATGCATACAAATGGGTATTCAAAGTAAAAACAGTTTCATTTTAATTTGCGAATTTTCACTTTGCTACACAACCAGCCTCTACTTCCTAAAGTGACCCTAAACTCAGGAGTTAAATCTTAAAAATGTATTTAAGTACCTTAACTATGTAAAGAGGACCACACAAATTACTAAACTACCGTATATACTCGAGTATAAGCCGAGATTTTCAGCCCATTTTTTTGGGTGAAAAGTGCCCCCCTCGGCTTATACTCGAGTCAGCGCCATATACATGTCTACCTCTGATTACCCAACCACTTGTTTAATAACACAGAGACATTTGTGTGCGACACCTTTTTTGTCAGCTTTTTACAATTTTTGTTTGTAAGTATTAGAGCAACACATTCGGTACGTTAGGTTTTAAGTATATGAGTGACCGTTCAATGAAATCTAATGTAATCTTTTAGCTTGTTAATGTCATTTTAAAAGTTATTTTCTGTATCTTTAAATTTGCAAATGTTATTAAATTAATAGTGATAATACATGGTGATCCTTCCATAAATGTTTTTGCGCAGGCACTTCCTGTTATACGGTGACAGAGCTATGTGCCTGTCTCACAATTGGTCTGCTCTGTTGTCACCATGTCACTTGCTTGCTCTCTCAGTCAACACTGAAAGAGGCAATACTCTTTGCACATATTCCAATGTTGTCTACCCTAAGAAATGACGTGTAGCGATTGCTGGGGTGCAAGAGGCTGCAGGAGACTGGCAAACAAAGTATAAAATAAAGGTGTAAACGAAGTATTTTAAAGTATAAAATGTACAATGCATTAAATGGTTTATAATTGTTATAATCGTTTATAATACACAGGGCTTAGGTGAGTGAACGTCCTTCAGTTAGGGTTTACACATACGTTAAGTGCTAAGACCCATAGGGAAACCACTTAACATATGTGATATATTAAACATTTGTATGAATTATAAATCACCATGGTTACTGAATAATGAATAATAATATTAATAAGGCCTTGCCATTAACAAGACAATTTAGGTGGTTACGACAAGCCCACAACTGTGTCTACATTTAATTTGCAAAGCCACAGGTACAAAGCCACATTACAGGAACTGTTGTCATGGTAGAAATCGGTTCAGTCTCTAGACAGGCCAACCCACCTGAAACTAAAGTCTTGGTTATCCTTAGCCTCATGACTTAGAAATTCATTTCTCGAGTTGGGGAAATACTTCCTCCTACTGTCTTGGAAGAGCCTAACAATGCATGACTTCATGAAAGGCTAATGAGGAACCCTGGACACCTTGTCGGTGTAGAGAACTTGGTTGCCAGAAGAATCTGGAGCTCTGATTGATTTGGTTGTCCCTCCACTGGTCGGACAATGCCACAGTAGTGTCATACATCAACCGTCAGGGTGGAACCAGAAATCTTGCTGCGGCAAGGGAGGTATAGAGGATTCTACTCTAGGCAGAACTTCACTTTCTGGCCTTGTTAGCTTTTAAGATTTAAAGCATGGACATTCGGCAGGTAAACTAACTCAGATGACAGTGACTGGACACAAGGTGTTCCAGGACATATGCAGCAGGCAGGGGGACATAAGATGTGGACCTCCAAGCCTTCAGGTTCAACAACAAACTGGACAGGCTTGTCTCCAGATTGAGTGATCCTCCAGTGGAAGCAGTGGATGCTCTGATGGCTCTGTGGGATCAGTAAAACCTGATCTGGTTTGCAGCTTGTGCTGTATGTGTTTACCTTTCAGCCACTGCTTCCATTAGAAAGACTGACTCTCTTCCTGATAGTCCTCATAAGGGGTCCCAAGCTTCTCCCCTACCATTTCTCAGTGGTCCAGACAGATCATTGTTCGAGCTTATGGTCTTAAGGACTGGATTCAGCCTTCTCTGTCAAAGCTCACTCTCTTAAATATAATTGTGCTTCTTGGACCTTTTGGCATCGGGCAACTGTTTTCCAGATTTGCAAGGCTGCCACTTGGTTTTGGCTTATGCATTCTCTAAGTTTTACCACGTTTATATACAGGCTTCTTCTGATGCACACTTCAGTTGTAAGGTTCTTCAGGTAACTCTTTGAGATGCAGACTACCCCCAATTCTATTGTTTGTGTTATGTGGGCCTGTTAATGTTTTGTTACTGTTGCCTACCCCTCAGTTGAACTGTTTTTGAATGTCACCATTGTCTATGAATTCTCTGTCCCTTAATGAATGATTTTTTGTACTTACAAGTCTTACAGTAAAATCTGATTCTTGGAGTTTATTAAGGGACATAGGTACAACCCCTTTTTGTTTGTGATCTTACTCCTAGGACTGCTTCTGCTTTTCTAAAAAAAACCTGAAGCGTGCTGGCAGTAGGAGGGGTTATACCAGGCTGACCACTCTTTATTTGTTTGCCAGTGTCCAAATACTTCTGTAGGTGGCAGTATACCCCAGTTGAATCCTGTGTCACTTAATGAATTCCAAGAAACGGGTTTTACTGTAGATTTTAAAAAATCATATTTTTCCCTGACTACGCCTTCACATTCAGTCCCCATAGACGTCTGTGGGGCTTTTTCTCAAAATGGTAGACACTCAGTAGGTAGCCCCATAGAAGGCTGTGAAGTGCAGTTACCCTTTAACTACTCTATTACTATGGGGAAAAAACACAGGGAATGATGGCTAAATACAGAAGTAACTTCCCTGCAGCAGGTGACTGGCCATAACTGTACCCGCTGCTATCACAGCCCATATGCCACTGGGGGCTACTTAACTGTAACAGCTTCACTGGCTATACTTTAAAAACATTTTTATGGTAAGCATGATTTAAATTAATTTGACAATGGGCAATACCACTAGTAATTAGGCCTTTTCATAACTGAGGATCGTTAGACACTTTCTTCTTCGCTAATTTGGTGACACCAATAAAGTTTACTTGTCTTTGATAGAGCAGATTAAATAGTTGGAAACTTTGAAGATCATTTTTGTTCTCCCCTTATTATATACAGTGAGGCCAATTAGCAGTATTTTTATTCACGTTTATAAAAGAAAACACACTGAATGCAATTAAAGTGTGTATGAAAGCACCAATTCTTTCTCAACTTCCTTTGAAACCATATGTGCCTGTTATTGTTACAATACATATATTAGGCAGCTCACACCACTTATAAGCAGAAAATATGCAAAATGAAATTTACAACATTATAGCATAGACGATCTCGCTGTGAATGGAACCCAGGATTGGCATGTTGTTAAACAGAAAACACAGTCATCAAATGGAAAGGACGAATTACCTGCTATTCAAGACAGAAGAGAAGGTCTTGAATAGATCTCAAGAATAGTAGATCATGACAACTACCGTATGTTTGCAATGGCAGTATTTTCAGTATTCATAAGGTAAGTATATAGTTATCTATCACTTCTTTATACAAATCCAGCCAGCAATCCCCTCTAAAAGAAGAAGCTGTATACTTACAGTAGCTCTCTTGTCGGTGACTAGTAAAATCTCACTCTCTTGCAGAATTTAGAGCACTGCTGCCATCCGACACTTGAGGGTGTGTCGGATGGCAATGTCCCCCACCGGTTACAATGATTCCTTCCACTTGCCTCTATAATGGCACTGTGTGCTTTAGTGATATAGTGGTCAGTAGAATTAGCCACAATGCTCAGTAGGGGACATGCTACTCAACACCCAGAAGGTTCCAATAGTAACAACACCTTGAGCACATGAAAACAGTGAAAATTTAACTCACTGTCTCTCGGAGAGGTAAGTAATCAGTTTTTCCCGTTAGAGGATGGCTGGATGGAATTATTTAGAGACATGATAGGGTTGCTTAAAATTACTATTAGGCAGAAGGCTAAGGTTTAAGTTATGAATACGATTTAACTCAATGGCTATGTAGTTACAAAACCTCCAATTAATGCTTTATATCTACATTAAAGTGCATCTTAACCCAAAAGTAAAAAGGTAATATATTGCACCTTACCAATCCTTAAATATGGTGGACACATTGGTTTAATTTTTAAGCTTTTTCCTTAATTATAACCCAGTGATCTGGCCAGTGGGTCTGTTATTCTTCAACTTCCTTTAACAGACCAAGCTGTCCACAAAAGTGGCAGATGCAGGGTTGAGACAAACCATTTAACACTGACACGGGGGCTTACAATGGTCAGTGTTTATTCATTTATTTCAAACCTTTGTACCAAAAGCAAAAAAAAATGTTGTAAAGTTTTAAAAAATTATAGCTGGAATTCAGACTTCGGTCCATCTCAATCTGCTAGTGCACCTAACACTACCCTCCCAACAATGCCGCTATCCAAGGGTGGCTCCATTGTTCCTCCATAGAGTGGAATCACCCTAAGATATCAAGTGTGTTACCAGCCAGATCACCCAGGAGAAACAATAGGGAAAAAAAGACCCTAAACAAAAGAAAACAAAAGAAAATTTACCATTTAGAAATTGTAAGCTGCAGTATATAAAATATGCTTTAAATTTAATCCAGGCAGTGTAACTACTTCTAGCTATGCTTTAGAATAGTAAACTCGGGGGCTGTGTGTTAGTGTCTGGATCACTAGTTGAAAATAAAGAGAACAAAAGCCTATATATACTGAGCTTTGGGTCACGGGAGAACGCTAGTTTGTGTTCTCCCGTGACCCTTAAGAGAACAATGGGGAAAATGCCTGACCCCATAGTTCTCCTTTAAGTATGTGTAATCTGCAATATACAGTATTGCATTATTTGGGAGTTTATATATACGCTTTAAAATCATTAAAGTGACCTCTTAGCTTACTTATCCTTAGCAAGCTCCCCCATCGCTTTTGCAAATATACTCGTACGATGCTAGTGTTTCACCGTCTCTTCGGATGGACACCTCTAAATGTGTGGACTGCACGGGTAGCGGCACAGCTGTCCTGGTTACAAAAAGGCCACAATCAGCTATATTGCACATCCATTGTCAGATACAATAAGAAGAATCATAAATCAAGGAAATATATCCTAACCTGTTCAGCTCTAACTAGACAAACAAAATCTCTGTGTAGTGGAGAAATTAATTTTGGAGTCAATCCCGCCACACACCCCCCGCGCCCCCCCCAAAAAAGTTCTTACTTGTCAAAGCTGCTGCCGCACAGTCTCTCTGGACTCTCTGGATAGCAACGTGCTCTGGTTTTCCAGGTTTTTAAGAGTTCTCAGAGAAACTTTGAAAGACAGCTTCTTCCTCGATAGAGTGGTCATAGCAATGGTCAAATTGCTCTTGGCTATTTCATTTTCTCAATATGCTGTGCCCTTTCCAAATTGGCTTTCCTAGTGCTTAGGTCACAGCACATACTCAGCTGTAACTCCAAAGCCAGCCCCTTCTGCAAAATCTTCCCCTGAGGCTGGTTCATGTGTTCTGCAATTTCTGCTTATCCCAATGGGAACACAATAGAGTGCCTTGATCCCCAGTGCCGAGATCAAGCATGTTTTTAACAGTTTGCCTATTTTTGCTTATCACTGTTACTTTAGCTGTTGTCATTACGCAATGGACTGATCAATGCTCCACACAGTCTTTGCTTTGTAGTTGTAAAATATCAGTCTTAGATATACAAAGGGATCAGTGTTCCAATACAAAACAAGACAAGCAGAGAAGCATAGCACTTTATCTCCCAATACAAGAAATAGATCTCTTTGTCTACACATACACTGGGGTTGATTTACTAACCTTATAAACACGCCACAAACAAGTATACACCTCTGTAGTGTGTTCCCTCCCAGCATGATCTATGGGTGGAATCTAGACACCTTTGTAGTGTGTACACACCCAGCAGGTGTGTTGTGCAAAGCCCTGCATGAATTGCAAGGTGATGTTGTGTAAATTAGCTCTACATTGTGTTGCTTGCGTTGATGAATGCAGGAATGTAAATGCATGAGCATACCATTTTTGTCTAAACTGTGAAGCAGCATTATATATGCATCATGTGCATGATTTTTCCATATATGGCATTAGTGGAAATATGCTTTTAGAGACTTTTGGTTGATAAATACGTTTTGCTGTGTAAAAATCACACACACCTGGTGTGTGTGTGTGTTTAGGTTAGTAAATCACCCCCACTGTGTGTCATTTAACACCTTGGAGATCAAATTAATGTACTAGGGCAGTATTTATTTTTCCAAATCCATATTTTCCATTCTCATGGTTGATGTTTTCGAAAAAAGCCTCAATGTTTAATTGAAAGGGAAATGTTACCGCTTTCTCTAAAAACTTCTTTCACGGCACCAGTATTGGAGACCATACGATAACACAGTGCACAGTTAAAACCTGTATACATAAATTGATGTTCTGTATAAATTGTTAAAATAAAACAAAATAAATGTTTAAAGTCTTAATTTTTTTACATATATCTACTGCTGGGAAGCAGTAGATATATGCAAAAACATTTAAAAAAAACTTCCTGAACGGCTGTGCAGGAGGATGTGTATGCATGTGCATGAGCAGTCAATATCACCAAAGGGGACAGGAGGAGAGACTCAAAGTCAGTGAATGCACACAGCCGGGAGCATGCACATCAGACAGACTCCATGGGACACATGAAGAAAGAGGAGTCTGTGCTGGATCAGAGAGCGGCACCAACGCTTCACATACATACGATAAGTACTTAAAGCAGCATGGGGTGGGGAGATGTTAATGTCACTTTAACCATTTTGTTTCTCCTTTTCTTAAAGTGACACTAAACTCATGAAATACATTTTAAAAATATATTCAAGTGCCTTACCTATTAATAAAATGTATCTTATTTGAACATCAATCAGCTGTAGATCCTCAAATCATCTCTGAATAGGTGCTGACACTGCCTTTACTTCTGGAGGGGGACTACTTTTGTTCCCCATGGTCCCTGTGTATGTTGTAAAGTAGCCACCACTCCAAGCTTACCCCCATGATGGACTACAATCTCACATTTAGTTTACTCATTTGTATTAAGTTAGTAGTCCATCACAGGAACGAGTTTGGAGCGGTGGCTACTTTACAACACACTGGAGGCATAGGGAACAAAAGTAGCCACCCTGCAGAAAGAAGGACAGTGTCAGAACCAATTCAGAGATGATTTGAGGATCTACAGCTGAATGATAGACAACTAAGATACATTGTTGTTAAGAGTTAAGGTACATGAATGCATTTTAAAGCTTTAACTCCTGAGTTTAGTGTCACTTTAAAGCTAATTCATCTTCATCAATCCCTTTAGCTATTTTTGGCTATTTCATACAGTTCATATGGAAGTTTTTAAAGTTTGTATTTATTTGTTTTTGTAGCCATGCATTACACAGATTATCTTTACTGGAAGCATAATTGTAGTGCCTTTAGAAAAGGGGTGTATTGCTGAATAACTATTGCACTTGTGATGGAGTTAAAAGCACTCTTGGTTCCCAGATCAAAGAACACAATTTGGTTGCCATAATGTTTATGAAATTCTGGCTCTTTCACCCTGCTTGTTATGAGTCACACTAGTTCAATCACACTGCAACTCCCTAGGGGAGGATTGGGCAGGTGGATGGCCAGTACTGATACAATGTGATAAGCTGGTGGCCCTAAGTGGAGATACTTCACCATTTAGACATTGATCAGTATAGGACCCGAAGTCAGTGACACATACTGGACATCATATAACTACCTCATTCAGACCTGTGATCACAGCATCTGGCATAGAGAAGTGCTCCAGCTCCATCTTCCAGAGTCGCAAAAGAAGCTGATGCTAGGAAATGTACAACTGTGCTGATAATAAACCATGTTGTTTATGAACACCCACCTTAAACTGTGCCCTCCAGTCAGCCTGGCACCATGGCTTACTTTGCATGGCACATTTTATTTAGTGCAAAGAACTATGTCCCTATCATGAAAGGGCTTTTTGGTTCTGTTTCCCTCCCTGGGTCAATGGTTATAGTCCTTCATTGCAACATTCCTCCTCAACAATCCCGTTATTTTTCCATGGTCCACAAATGGTGATAAACTAAGGACTGGCATTTCTGGACCAGCCACAAGCATGTACAGAGGTGCAAGCATCACCTGTCACAGTTTTAGCAATGGTGCTCACTTTGGCATTGTTTCCTTGAGCGCCAGAGGACCTTTGGCCCGAATATTAATTACTTTTATGAACTAATAAATAGTGAGTCACTGGATGACCTGAGGCAAAATAAAGCTTCATGTTGCTATTAACATACTAGAGCTTTCTAACCTGTGGTAGTCCTTTGGTAGGTCCGCTGCCAAGGCATGAAAACACTGGTGCAGAAACCTTTAGATCCCTACTCTACATGGCCAAAATGTATCAGCCTTAAAGTGAAAACAGGTTCACTTTAAATTACATGTGCATTCATATATATGACACCTGTAATTATTTGGGTTATGTGCTTGGGCAGAGCATACACAATGTCTACAATCCTGTATCTAGAAACTGCCGTAGTGTAAGTCTTTTGTTCTCTGTTATTGTTAAGCTATAATTTCATTTTCACTACTGCCCTGTTCCAAACTTGCTTTTTGAAAAGAAAATTAAAAGAATGTGGCAGACTGCAGCATGAATATTGCAGCCTCTTAGGTGGCACAACAGCTGCAAGTTTAAACCACGTTTAATCTCAGAATTTAATTATTGATCTCTCAGATATTTTCTGGGATGTCTTCTGTCTGTTGTTTTCATTTTCTTTCTGCATATATTGCCGGGTCGCACATACTGATTCATGCTCCACAGTTTTCAGCAAAATAGTTTCGTGATTGAAGAGTACAGCTTAAAAAGCAAGAAAGGTATGATGGAAGTTTGTAGAAAAGATAGAAGCATATGTACAGATTGAAGCACTTGACTCAGCTTGGGCTTGGACATTTATAGACAGGTTTTCAAATCCTCTAATTTGAACTTTGTCATTCAGCATGACTAATAACAAGTCACTAGCTCAAACATTGTCAGTAGCCCGTGTGGGTCATCCCTGTCCTTGCTTTTTTCTTGAATTGGAGGGTTCAAAAATATACAGCATGATAATGACTGTACACAAATATAATTATATAGTCATACAAAATGCTATTGTTCCTTCTCTTGTCACATGCACATAACAGCATCCCTTCAAAATGTCTAATATTCAACAAAAATCATGGCCATATTTCCTTTAGTGGCGTAGACAGCAGTTTGGGAGCAAGGGCAGCCTATGACAACCCTTTTTAATGTTCTTAATGTTTCTGTTTTTTCTCACTGTGTTCTGGCAGGTGAAACATGTGTCAAATGAAAGTGGCTTAGGGATAAGTAGGTGCAGATTGCCAACACTGCATTGCTGACACAGCAAGAAACATGCGGGCACTATAGTCAACTCCAACTAATAACTTCCACTATTCTATTGGGTGCTTTATTGGCTTCTGTGGAGGCTTGCAACTGACTACAGGGGTGGGATGTGCTCATACTCTCAGTTCTAGCACTTGTTGGGTTGTCAGTGTGGAGGATTCTGTTAGATATCTGCTTCTATTAGATATCTGAATTAAAATCAAACTCCAGATATGTCACTGCTTTTGCATGCCTTTAAATACACCACTCACCTCCTTTCCAACCCATGCAGCACAAAGTTTCATGTCAAGACTAATTCCCTCTGCCCCAAATTCCAGGTCTATGCCCAGGGTCATTAAATCACTTCCTTTCTGCACTGGCCTTCATAGCCTATGCCCATTAAGGGCCTTTGTTGGTTGGATTTTGTTCACTTCAGGTGAGTTTTGCATTCCCATTCAAGTATATAGAAATGCAAAACCCACTTCAAGCAGGTCAGCTGCAGGTCAGAAGGGGGTAAACTCAGTGGGTAGATGGGCGCCATTCATCGTGATTAACATGGATCTACATACCAGACTCTTATCTGAGCATGCAGCCTGGTAGGCCAGGAAAAGGTGTGGCAGTGAACATATGCCACTTCCCCTCCTGAACCATACCAGGCCACATGCCCTTAACATGCCCTTAACATGAGGAGAATACCTTGCCAGAGATGAGCGAGGGCCTCGGTAAAGCATCTTGAGCGCATGTTGATGAGAACCAGGGCCTCATTCCCACATCTGGTCCCCAATAGGATGTGGGGGTCTGTGTGTGGGGGGGGGGGGGGGGGGGGCTTATCAGAGTCTAAAAGTCCCCTTTAAGATATCTGCACCCCCCTTCCCCACATGCATAAATGAGTTAAGGATACAGAGTACCTCATATGTCCAACAAAAAAATGTCAAATGGCAGCTATGGCAGATAGAGGGTTGAGACAATCTCATAGGTTACTCAAGCACAACATGAAATTATATGAATTACAACATAAAAAAACCACAGACACAGTGATACATTCCTTTATTAAAAGAAAAAAAAGGCCCACAATACCAAGATATCATTGTCCATAAAAAATGTTTTTTTTGTGCCCTGTTCACACCATTCTAATGCAGTGGTATGTAAAAGAAAATGCAACTCAATGGACATGGTGTGAACAAGCCTTTAATTTGTAGAGAATTTCACCATGTCATAGCATAGTAGTGTCTACTATCATGCAGGTGATCTAAAAGTATACATATCTGACAGATTTACTTTTTAAGTATATGTAAAAATAATTTCCAATGTTTTTAAAATCTGCAGCTTTCATTAAAATAACACCTGGTGAACCTACTATGACAGTCCTTATTCAGGCAATTCTTGTTATGGGGTGACATTGACAATGCTTTTTTTTCCTGTCTCCCAATTGTTCTCTTTTTAAACCACAATCATGATAACTGTGAATGCCATACAGCAATTGCAGAGTGCATGCTCCAGCATGCCCCCTGTCCTCCATTCTCACCTAAGCATGAGTACATTTTTATCCTAATGAAGCCTCCTGGGATATGCAAGTCACGCAGAAGGAGGGCGGACACCCTCTTGGAAGAGGGCAGACCTGGTGCACAACATCAGGGGCCCGGCTGTCTGAACCCGGAAGAGAGATAGCTGGCTTCCAATGATGAAGGCAAGAAAGATGGTACCATGGGACCAGGAGTGTGGAGGTGGATTAACAGAAAACAACGCTGGATTTGTTGGACAGGTGAGTTCGGTAATTCCAATTTACTCACTCAGAAAGTAAAGGGAGACGGGATAAAGTTTCTCTTTAAAGTGACATTAAAGGCAGAAAAACATTTCCCTCCCCCCATGTTAATGTTAGCACTTACCTTAAATTATATCTCTTATTCCGATCTTCCTCTTCTTTCCTGATGTTTTCAGCCTTCTCTCCAGCGGTGCGGCGGCTCTCCGATCCAGCGCTGACTGCTCTGTCCCTCCGATCCAGCGGTGTCTGCATGCGAGTGCACGCGTCCATAGACTTACCTTGCGTCCCTCGTCGCGTCCCGGACGAAAATGAGAACTGCGCATGCGCCCGCCCCAAGATCCTTTGCGACTGCTCGAGAAATTCTCATTTTTGCACGGCACCGCGCACGGAACACAGGTGAGTCTAAACTGCTGTTTGAGCGGGGTTTTTTTTTTTTTAACTTTTTGCATATGTCTACTGCTTGCTTGCAGTAGATATATGCAAAAAAATGGGAGGGTTTAAATATCCTTTAAGCTATATGCATATGACCGACCGACTTTCTCTTATCTACTGATTTTGATGATTTTATACAACATCTGTGATCTATCTACCATACAGTTTACATATAAATACATGTACCTTTTGTATGTGTCTGAATACAGATAGCAGTGCACACTTGGTACAATTTTTTAATGCATTCCTTTCCCGTTCAAACATCATTACCGCTGTCCTTGCATGGGTAATAGAGTTCACTGCTCCTCTCAGATAAAGAAACTGAGCCTGCTTGTTGGATGGGAATGGGATATTAGAATATTCTTCTTGTCTGCCTGTTTACTTTGATGAAATCAAGACTCTGAATGACAGGCTGTCCATTGCTGTTTGTAAAACCATATCAGATACCGGATAATGCTTGTAAAACACAGAGCAACCCCTGGCAGTATCTGTTTAAAGCTCAAAAAAGAAATGTGTAGACGTGTCACTTGGAATGTACTAAGCAGATCTTCACATTTTATATTTGTCTAAAGCAGGGGAAAGGTACCTTGTTTTATTGTATAGGTTATGAAACTAATTGTCTCTGAAATGTTGAAACATGTAGAAGAAAGATACAGGGAATAAAAATGATAAACAGGAAAAGAAGAGAGGCCTGATCACAGCTCCAATACAATAACTCCATGATGCCTGATGGTGGTCTGAGGACCCTATGTGGGAGCAGCTCTTGGGCTCCAGTAACCTAGGTTTGTATGACCTAGAAGTGTTAGAAGACGTATTAATTGAGTGTGACTTTGGATCATGTGACCTGTTATATAGGGAGAGCCTCTTCTCACACTGTGTTAGGTCTTGCGCTAATAACATGGTCATGTAAAATGTCTTCTGTAGCACCATATATGCCCATTACAATAGTTCCTTCAAATTAGATGGTCTGGTTTATTTCTTTCACATTTACTTCAGTAATGTCCATTCTCTTTATGTAATTTCTTCTCTTATGTGTGCAGAACATCAGTGACAACTCATCTTCAAGTGTATTTCCACCTCACTTTTGCAGTCAGATTTGAGAAAACCCCACTAAAGGTTTTGTATGTGTTCCTATTCACACAACATGTTTCTATGGGAAGACCTTTGGACAGATTGCAAGCTACTCTTAACAATGTCAAAGTTAGTTTGTCCCCAGTACAAAGACTGTGAACACTCTGAGCTTGCTCTCATTAACCCACAATGCTTCTAGATCTTTAACCCTTTGTTAGAACAGACAGTGTTCAAATTTAAGGAGAGCACACAAAAGAAGCACTGCTCCTCCACAGCTCAGGAAAAGAACGAGCAGGGTGTGTTGCTGGGAGCACATCCTCATTCCTATATGAGCTCATACAAACAGGGGGTCCACTCCCTTTTGATGTGTTTCACCCAATCACAGGCTTAGTCATAGAGATGAGATGAGGGTGGTCCTGGTCCTCCCTCATCTCTATGACTAAGCCCATGACTGGGTAAACCTTGGGCAGGGCACCAGTGTTGTGGTACAAGCTTCAATAAACTATCCCAGTGGAATCCGGTGTGAGGCCAGCTTTTTTTCTGTTTGTAAATGTTCAAATTTAGTTTACAACTGATAATGAGATCTGCCAGGACAGTGCATACAGGGTTAATGGGAAACCTTAACTCCCCAGCCCCCTTCTTAACATAGCAGAGGACAATTCAGTTGTGTTGTTTTCAGAAAATAGCAATAAAAATGGAAGCAGCCATTTTTAAATATATTTTAAGGAGTTTATAGGGAAGATAAATGTGGGTATATTGATTAATAAAGAGATTGTAAGGGCAGTCTCATGTAGGGTCCGGAGTCTGACCATCTCCTGCAACACATCTGCAATCACTGACAGCCTTCTGCAGTATTACATATACTAAATATTGTGTGTTTAGTGTGCTGAGGGGCCACCCATGAGACCCCTATATTTAGTAAGTTATCTAAAATTGCACAAACACGCTCTGGCTTGCTCTAAAAGAAACCTGAGATGGGCAGAGGACTATAAAGGTAAGCCAGCAGCTGGGTAGTATTCACTGTAAGCTAGCAAATCTTACAGATTTCTTCTGAGAGTTCTGTAAAATATGCTTAATTCCAGTGAAGAGGGAACTGGGACACATATTTTGCCTTTCCCACAATGCAGCACTGTACAGTACCTGAATGACCTATTGACAGTTGAGTACTATAGGGGGGAAGATGTGCCAAGCCTAAGCAGCAACTGACTTGGTTTTTGTATAGGGACTTTGGAAGGCTCTAGGAGTGCTGTCAGGAAGGATTATTGTTACAAGAAAGGTACCTTATGGTGCCTCCTATGCAGCAGTTAGTTTAGCTTAGTACTGTTTTCTTTTCTACAGGAATAGAGGAGGAACACTGTCTCTAGTTTCATGGTTCCACCTGTTATTTCTTTTCATAAAAGAATCTAGTAGACAGAAGAAAGAGAAAGGTAAAGATAAGTCAGAGGAAGCCATCCTTTCATGTTAGAGATGTGAAGACTCAGAAGAGGATTCAATAGCTTAATGCTTCAGTACTGAAAATTGAACTTTTCCAGTATTACAGGGGTCAGTGCCTTTATAGTTGCAGGAGTAGCTAGAAAATAGAAAGTGCTCTTGGATGCATGCTGCTTCCAGCGGTTCATAGCAACACGGTGCCACATGCAAATTAAGGATCTCTTACACTCTCATACTTCCAAATTTTCACAGAAGGTATGTTTTGCAATTACTGTCCCATATTTACTATTCTAATGCATGACTAGAAGGAATTACACTTCTTGATTTACATTTAAAGAGTATCTTAACCCAAAAAAACTGAAATGTCATATACTGCAGCTTGACATTTCTTAAATATGGTGGCTGCTTTAGGTTTCCTTTTTAGGCTCCTTTTTCCTGTATTTTCTCTTGATGATCTTGCCAGTAACACATTTCCTGTCTTAGGGTGACTTACCTCTATGAAGGAGCAATGGTGCCACCCTTAGACAGCAGCATTGTCAACGTGGGGAGAGAGTGGTGTTGGATGAACTAGCAGATTTAGATGGACCTGATTAACACATTAAAGCCAAACACCAGCTAACACTTTTTAAGCACTTAGCAACTGTTTGTTTCCTTTTCTTAAAAAGATGCATCTCTAATCTATGGATAGGCACATTCCTGCTGAAATGTCATTATCATAAAGCTTTACACCCTCTAAAATTTATTTCACGTCTTACACAAAGTAGTGGATTTATATACTTGTTTAACTTATGTTGATTATTTTTGCTTCTTCCTGTAAAAGTTGCCTACAATATCATCATGGACCTGTTTGGTTGAGGCAGCCATGATTAAGTTTTCTGCTATTACCTGAATGCTTTAAATGCCTCCAAATGTTTCTGCATAATTTTATTGAAACGCTTTTCCAACAGATTTGACTCCAGATGGTAGCTGATTCAATGGTTTTGTCCCTAAGGTGTTATAAAAGTTCACACTAGTGATGACTGATCTCCTAGTCTGGCCTACCACCATATTTCCCATTTATCCAAGATAGTAAACAGTTGTTTACAACTGTTGTTTAAGCAACTGGTTATGTTCATTTTGGAAAAATGTGTCTTGGAAGCAACTTAATTAACATGTTCAAATATATACAAAGCCAGTATTACCATTCTTATGAATGCACTTTTCAACCCAAGAACAATGCAAAGGGGACATGTGGAGAAAAGATGTATCATCAATATCAGAAGGGGCTTTGTAGAGTAAGAGTGGTTAAAGTATATCTAAAACTATAGTCTCTTCTGCAATAAACAAAACCCTGCCTGTTTGCATTTGTTTAATTTAAAGTTCTACTTTTAAACAAGGAAAAGAGCAATACCAGCAATGCAAATGATGTATATCAGCAGTGTGTGTCAGTAGCTACCGTGTTTCCCCGAAAATAAGACAGTGTCTTATTTTTTTTTTTGCACGAAATAAGACACTAGGTCTTATTTTCGGGGGATGTCTTACCTGGCTGCAGCTGTGCTCTGCCGTCCAGGGAGCCACAAACAGGTGGGCGGGCATGCGTGCGGCCGGGGGGGCGTGTCTGGCAGGGGGGCGGGAGGGTCTTGCGATGGTGGGCATCATTGTCATGATCCACCTGGTTAAACTTGTAGGGTTGCAAACAAAGCAGTTGGAGCAGTTCAGCTGAAACATCCATTTGCCAAGTCACAGACTCCAGACTTTTTTAGGCTTCCAGAGGTCAGTTGGGAGATATAGTTTAGTACATCTGCCTTTATTGTTCCATCCATTTGGGCAAGCTTTGAGCTGCATTCCAGGTGGCATTCGTGTAACACATTCTGAATGTCTTGGCATTCTTTTTCTTTGCCAGCTCAGAGCAATATTTGTACACCACTGTCCATTGGATGGTGAGATGGAGATGATGGTTGATCTGACAGTAAATGGCAGTCACCAGCTCTGCTGATGCAGAGAGACTGCAACACCTAATCAGAAAGTGAGCTCAGCTCATTTCAGTGGCTTACAACCACTTCTTTCTTTTTTTAATCATGACCACATGTATGGATAAGTTTATAGACTGACCAGTAAACCTCAAAATTTTGGTTTGCATAGCACAGCGTCCACAAAGCTGCAGTTGATGGCCTAATCTGGTATCCAGATTAGCTTATTTTACCAGTGGAAGATACTTAAAGATCTAAACTCCAAAAGGAAAGGCAGTGTTCCCCATACAACTGAATGTAGCTCCTCATTCTTTTCTAAGAGTGTATCTTTGCATTTAGAGGTGCATGTTTTTATTTCAGCTGTTTCAAACACGGCAGCAAATGACTGAAATGTTAAGCTTAAAGGAGAACTATGGGGTTAGGGCTTTTCCCCATAGTTCTCCTAAGGGTAATGGGAGGACACAAACTAGCGTCCTCCCGTCACCCTAAGCTCAGTATACTGTGAGCTACAGCTCGCGGTATACTGAGACGCCGCAGCTGAAACGGATCCTGACAATTATGTCTGAATCTGCCCAGCTGCATGAGTGACAGCTGGCTCTGCCTATCTAGAGGCAGAGCCAGCTGTACCCGCCCCCTCACCCGTCCGTTCCGCCAGTCAGCGCTGGAGGATCGGAGCGGGGAAGGGGGAATCCAGTCTCTTTCCTGTCACGGCTCTCTGCCATGACAGGATCGAGAAGTGAGCGAACGCCGGTATGTGTTCGCTCACTTCCCGATCTACTGAGCCGACCTGTGACAGTTTAATTGTCACAGGTCGGCCTGAACTATGAGGATGAGCACTCACCTCATAGTTCTTCTTTAAAGTGGTATTAAAGACTTAATTTTGTTTACATATATCTACTGCTAGCAAGCCGTAGATATATGCCCCAACATTTAAAAAATGCTCGCTCCTGACTTCAACACAGCTTCCTGAACGGCCATGCAGGAGATGATGTATGCGGGTGCACGAGCAGTTGATATTACTGGACAGGAGAGGAAGAGTAAGAGAACGTCAGTGAATATATGCAAGCGGGAGTGACTACAACATGTCCTTGACATACCGTCTATGAAAACCACAACAAGGAGCCATGGAAAAGAAAAACCCTCATCTAAAACTATTGACATAGTAATTTCATATAAACAAGACATGCTACAAGCAGATAAATTCCTTGCCACACTATCAAAGTGAAGATGTGCAAACATGGTTCATTATATGTCAATAAAAATCCCTATAGTTATAAAAAAAGTTTTTTGACATATCTCCATGACCCTCTCATAACTGTACAAGAAGAGCTGTGTGTCTGTGCATCTGTCAGATTCAATTTTGTGATTGGCTCCTTTTTGGTGTACCTCTCCGGGTTGTTCCTATAACTTGTTGACTAGTATCTGGCTTCAGTCTCCACAATGTGCCTCTCTGGGGGGGGGGGGGGGGGGGACAACATCTGGAGCAGATGTGCATGACAACCAATCAGCTTCTCTCCTCAGCAGTTTGTTCAGTTAAAATTTGAAAATGAAAGAGAGAAGCTGATTGGTTGCAATGCACAGCTGCTCCAGATTTTGTCTGCTCCAGTTTTGAATAATCCCCTTCTCTGTGTTTCATCTTTTTTGGCTATTTAAGGACTATTCTGCTGCCAGGCAGTGGTGTTCCATTATCTGAGCTTGGTCTGACTGTTTGGTTTATTCTATATGGACCTCCTAGTCCATGTCTGTTTCTCTTTGGGTACCACCCTTGTGTCTTTCATTCCTTTCATAAATTGTATTGGTCTTCAACATCTGATCTGGTCTTAGTATCTAAACTTCATTGTATCCTGTTGTCCCTGATTATGGCTGGTTCTAGTTCCCTAATCATGATTTCCTGTTGTCTTTCCTGACCTCCAGCCTAAACCTGACTGTGATTCTACTTGATCACTGTTTCCACCAGGTAATTTGCAAGACTGCACATTAGGGGCCTATGTATAACAGTAGGGCCGTGTAGTGGCAATGCTGTTGCTGCTATTAAAAAAAACAACAACAAAAACAAGCTTTGGCACATCTATAAAACACATTTAAACCCCATTCATCTAAATTAACAAGGGAAACAAATTGCTGGAAGGGACAGAGCCCTGTCACATCTCTGAGTCATGTGACCAAGCTCTTGTCCTGAAAATGTGCCTTGTCCTGTCGCAGAGTGTTCCCTGCAGTGTTATGCAGACTCCACACCACATCCTGCATTTTATACATTCCTTGTCAAATGAAGGTGCAAGGGGAGTAAACACTGCAGTGCCATGCAAAGAATGGTATTACCTCTCCAGTTTAAACAGAAGCCATAGCACCAAAGTTTAACCAAAGTTCACTGGCTTATAGTACTAATTTGATTCAAACAAATCAGAAGGAATTGGGCTGTGTGATCAGCTACTTCATGAGTGTGCTCAGAGTTTTTCCAAGCTGTGAGAAATCCCAATTCAAATGAACATGATCCTTCCCTTCTCTATGGAGAGAATGCAAGGAAGTCATTACCTGCATTGGTTATATTGTTTATTAGTCACATGGTAAATTGCATCAGGTCCCGGTGGGGTGAAGAACAAGCAGATGTTCTTGCTGAGGCATCTGCCCTTCCATGGGCACCCTAAGAGATTCTAAACAAATGTGTTGTTTAATGGACCGTGTAACCTAAAAAAAATAAAATAAAAGCAGTGTATGTTTGCAGAATTCTAATGTTAATTTAATGGTGTATATTTAATCACTAATATGGTTTACAGCAAAGATGAATTTTATGTTCTGCAAATTTAAAGAGCTAACAGTTGCAGCTGCAACATAAATAGCCAAAGTAATAAAAAGGCATCATTTGAGCACTTAGAAAATATACAATTCTAAAAGGCATAATTTCCAACACTTGGGGGAAAAAAATACAAATGTTCACATCATGAGATGCAGCAAGCTTAAATTTGAGTTGCACCAAAGTTCAGGCTTGCTGCATGCCATAATTTGAATATTTTCCAAGCATATATAATTACTACTTATTCCAGTTGCGGATTTGAATAAAAATAATATTTCAAAATGTGCTCGGCATCAGGGGGTAATGATGTGTGCTGAGAAATGTCTCCTGCTTTTTGGTTTGTTCAGTTATCCTGTTAAGCTTTTCCGGGAGGATTTGTGACAAGGAGAAAGTTTCAGAGTGGTTTTTATACTGGGAACAAAGATAGGTGTAGTTCATTTAGTGGAGAAGAAATGTTACTTTCTGCAGTGCTTAGTACTGATGATGATGATGAAGCTGAAGCACTGTGTATTATTTTAAAAAAATCACCTTTTTAAAAAGAATATTATTATCACCTTTTTTATCCTTTATTGTATCTGCTGATCTCTTGCAGCCTCTTTCTGTATACATACAATTCAGCTGTTGCATTTAAACAGGGCTGCTTTTCTGATGCATGAGAACCATGCCTGTGCGATATGTGATGAAACAGCCAACTGAAATCTAGATCGGAAGCCAGTTTAACAGGGTGATAATGCAGGAGCACAATTAGGATCCAGGGACACACAGTTTAAAGCCCATTTCCTCCTTTGCGGCAAAACATATGCCAGCAAAGTACACTGAGTGAACATGAAGCAGGCATTTGCAGTTGCTGTATCTGAACACATAAACTTACTTTTTATGCCCTCTTCATCTACTCATGGCTCCTTTTGAAATGGCCACCTCTTTGCTTTGCAAGCATTCTGTGTAAATTAACACTCTCTCTCTGAGCGCCCTCCCCCTCTTTATTAGTTTTCTTAGTGGCACCTGGAAAAGTGTATTGTGACCCAAAGGCGGCAGAGCTGGTGTGCAGTGATCTTGTTACAATGACTCACAGGGAGGGGGTCACCTGCTTGACAATCCAACCCCAGTGTCAGATTGAGTTGATAAATTTTGTTTAGTTTGTAGTACACAGACCTACTACAAAGTCCATATATAAATTAAGAAAGCCAGCAATGTGAGTCATGAAAATGTACACACATATACATCATCCCTGTACCTCTACATTACCACAATAAATGCCCATCACTTACAAAGGTGTGTATGTAGTAATCCATTTATTTAATTTTGTCATATAATTATTTTCTGTTTTTGGATACCTTTTCTCTTCAGACCATGGGAACAGCCCTAGAAACCTGTTTTGCTCCAAGATTTGCCAACATATGTATCTCGGCCATTTCAAGCAGAAATGCAAATCATCACCAAGCAATCTATTTTTTGAATATTATATTTATACAGGATACATTGATGTTCTCATCCTTGTTCGGCAAGGTGAACTTTCAACAATCTCCTCGTTTATTCAGTATTTTAATGAAAACAGCAGGAGAGTGTTTTGTTGTTCAGGAACTAGGATTAAATAAAAATTGTTTATTTAATACAGGTTTTATATTTTGACTAAGTAGAAACTTTAAGAGGATGCTTCTTGAGAAAGAATTATCCCCCCAAAAAATGCCTTCAAAAAAGTTCAGAAGACAGATAGGTATTTACCATATTGATGGTGTATTCTGCCTTCAAGGTAAATATTTCAATCATAATTTAAAATATATACTCATTAGAACAGAGGTTCATAAGCATTATATAATTAAAGACACCAAATGGATGTCCAGTATGCCATCAGTGGTAATGAGGTAGGGCTCAAAACTGTGACCAACACACCCCTCTTCCGGCTCAATGGGTTGGAACAGGGGCATTCACTGCCCCAAAGCTAAACATCCCAAAGAGGCACTGTATGCCTCCCCCTTGCAACTGCTGCCACTGATTGGGCTGGAAGGGTTGTCTGTCAGTCACAGTTCAGAGTAAGCTTAGACGAACTCAGGCGAACTGGGTTCACACCAAACCCCAGCTCATCACTAGCCCTCATAATCATCATCACCATAGTCCTATTAGGTACCATTATGACTTCAAAAGATGTCACTAGCTTGGTTTTACTTTAAACATATATAGCTAGGTTTTTGTGCAATCAAAACATGAAATAGAGGCCCAACTCCTTCTCTCTTAACCTCCTTACATAACCACCTATGTAGCTGTCAGGGGAAGAACAAAGGGGAATACTATGGAGTATCACTTGACTGACAGCTCTAAGTCTGCTGGGGCTGCTGACATGACATCATATTCATGATGGTGATGCACTGCAGGAGACACCAGGCTTTTAGATGTCTACATAAGGGAAGCTTTTATAGGTAATTAACATGCCAAAAAATGTTTAATGCACATATAATCTCATGGGAAGATTGTAGTTAAAATTAATGGTTTGGTGACAGGGTCTCTTTAGAGAAAGCTAAGCAGTATGTTGTAAGGATGATTAGCTATAATGGCTTGCAGTTCTGGGACCTCGTGTTCAAGTACCACCAGCAGAGATACCGTCTGTATGAAACTTGTATGTTCTTTCTGTACTATTAACTCTTCAGTAAGTTAACAGTCTTTTGACCACATTAACGTTCCAGCTTGCAGGGTTTCTTGTGTGACTGTGTCGGGGGCATTCAAGCCAAAGCAGAGTCTGATTATACAACACACACGGCCAAGAACTGCAGGAGGCAAAACTATATTATTATTATGCAAAATAAATACTTTATATATTTCATCGCCTTCTCAATTCACCAGGGGTAGGCGGCCATCATATTTAATTTCACTGTCCTCTGCTTGTTCTGTAGGGGAACATATAAACTATAATCTAATACTTGTGTCTTCAGATACAAAAAAAGCATCAGTCCAACAATTACTTTATTTATTACAGGTATTTATATGGCACCAACAATTTACATACTGTAGATTCCCATTAGTCCCTGCCCTCGAGGAGCTCACAATTTAAGGTCCCACTAACACATGCATATATACATGCATCAGTGACGTGCAGTACCTTTGGTGCTGGGTGAGGCATTCTCCAGCGGCACCCCCAGTACACTCCGCCCCAGCACACAGAAGCCCCACCCCAGCACACAGAAGCCCCACCCTCATCATGATGAAGTCCCACCTCCGACCCGGTCACTAAGCTAAGGAGATAGGGAGGAGCCTGACCCTCACCTGCTCGTCACTGTCCTCAGTGGGGGTTTTTTTCTTCTTTTTTTTTATTGGACACCTTGGACCAATGGCGCTGTGCTATTGATCCAAACCATCCACAGAGGTTACACAAGCAGTGGGGAAGCTGTCAAAAGCCAGATGCAGTTAATTAACAGGCAGCGCTCCATCCATGACAGGTTACATAGCAGGGAGGATTTCCCTGCGGTGTAACCTGTTACAAGCCACTCCGAATGGAGAAAAAGCTGTCAGCTTCATACTTGAAGCTGACAGCTTTTTCCTCCATAATACTAGGTGTATGCCTCACCTGCCTCCTCTGACTGCACGTCCCTGACATGCATACACAGACTAGAGCCAATTGAACCTTCCAGCATGTCATAGGAGTGTGGGGGGAAACCAGAGTACTCAGAGGAAACCCACATAAACACAGGGATTACATGTAAACTCCATGCAGATAGTGTCCAAATTGGGGACCCAAGTGCTGCAAGGAAGAAGTGTTAACCACGAAGCCAACTGTTACTCTTTGGCAAACTGAGGAACTAAATAGCAAGGACTGAGGCTGGATTAACACCTTTGGGTGTTTCTAGGTGCTTTTTCCATTGAAATAAATGAAAACGTCTCTCAATGTATGCATTAAAAAAGAGCTCTGAGAAAATCAATAATTTACCCTTGCAGTGGGGCTACTCCCTTAGTGCAAGGGTCAAGTGCTCATTTTGTCTAGGGTATTCAAATAAAGCAGATTTACATATCTGATCCCCACAACCTCTGGCTCCTTCTGAGCTGCTAAACCGGTCCCCACGGCTTCTTCTCCCACAGGCTCCGGCAGTCTAAGGACCGATGTCAGACAGACCCATTTAGCTGCACTAGACTAGCGGACGATGAGGGACATTCCACAGCCAGGTTAGTGCTAACTGCCGTGGGACCGAGGATCATGCAAGTAAATTTGCTTTATCTGAGCCCCCTAGACGAAACACACACTGCAAGGGTAAGTTTTGGATTTTCCATGATTCCTTCTTTGAGACACGAGCCATGACACATGTAAACGCATCATGAAGCACAATACAAAGAGCTTTGAAATGTGCATCATGCAACATGCACGACTATGCATGGTAACACGCATGGACATAAGTTTG
>NW_017306370.1:299838-320739 GCF_000935625.1 Nanorana parkeri | reverse complement strand
TGCAAATTGCAAATTAATTGCACTTTTTTCAGTTAGAAAACATGATGTCTGGCTTAGCAACGGAGAGGTCTGATTTCTGATATTATGTAGGATCAGGCAGTGTTACACAAGTGAGTGGGAGTTAAAGAAGATTAGCATGTAACATTTCTAATATGATGGAGTCATCGCGTGCCCTCGGAAAATTCTGATATCAGGCCATTAGGTTCATACCACCTGTGGAGATTAATCAGGCAACGGATTAAAAATGAGTCATGAATTCAATGTTCTAATTAACAACATTGTTCTTGCAGCTATACCGCAATGTATTTTAATTCCTAGCTCACCTTATTAACACACGGATAGGCGAGACGAGGAGAAGTTTGTTTAGATAAATTACGAATGTTCCTCACTTTGATACCTTTGTTCAGAGCAGCTGGAACGTCTTTCAATCAAAGGAACGAAATAGTGGGGGGGCTCTAGTGTTTTATCCAGCTGATTGTGGGTAAAGGTTATAAAAGTATATGAAACCCCCAGATGAAGACTGTAGGCAAAGACCTGCTTCATTTCCTGAACCTGTCCTCTCATTTAAAGCTGAACTTCAGGCAATCAGCTTAATGCACGGATAAAATACATGTATGAGAGCTCAGAAGGAGAGCAGGGAGTTGCACACCAATGACGTCAGATCACATCCAATGTTATTCATTTGTATTTCTGTCCAACTGTCCTAAGACTACACAGATCGTCATCATAGCATAACCCTGTCTAGTATTGGAGGGGACCTGATCTTATTCTGTTGCAGTCTTAAGGTCCCCACACACCTTACGATAATCGCAGGAAATCCCGCGATCGTACGATTATCGTAAGGTGTGTGGAAGCCGTGCAACCTCTACTACTGTAAGGTCGCACAACTTTAAACTTACGAACATGTTTGAAAACCCGCCGAGCATGGTACGATGTTCGGCGGGTGTGTAGCATGTTCGTAAGATAAAAGCCGGACGGGCCGGTGTGCGCTAGCGCACACTGCCCGTTCGGCATTGCGGTCATCGGAAGCCCGCCCCTCAAGGGGCGTGGCTTGCGATCATCGCAAGTACAATCTGCCTATGCAAGATAGGCGGATCGTACGTTTTTTTAAGTACCTTACAGCCATCGCAAGACAAAAGTCTTGCGATGGTGGTAAGGTGTGTGCCCAGCCTTACTTTCATGTACAGGCCCTGCCCCACCCTGCAACTGAACTACAAAAGCAGAACACTAATGAGCTCATCTCTCTGTCAGCCTGTTGTCTCCTCCTATGAGCATGCTTCTTGCACTGTAGTACATTTTATTGGCTTCATGTGCTGCTTCTGATTAGGGATGGGCTCAATGTTCAAGTCGAACAATAGTTCGACTTGAACATCGCTATTTTTCGGCGAACACGTGAATATCAGGGCGTTCTGCTGGCTTTTCGCCTGCCGAGCTCCCCACAAGGCAGTGACGGGGCAATTGCGCCCCCCCCCCCGAGATTAGTGCCGCTCCTGTCCCCACTCCTGTCCCCGTCCATGGCCAGCCACCCGCAGTGTGTAGTGACAGCTCTCCCTCCTCCGTGTCACAGGGACATGGAGGAGGGACAGCTGTATGTTCCGGCGTGTGCGGGGATCCGAATGAAACAGGCAGCTGCCTGTCATTGAAAGTGACTGTTAGCCTGGTGGAGGCGGAGCCTATACCCGTCTCTGCAGGCACAGCCAGGCAGCCACATCCAGGGTCATCGTGCGGACCCTCTCCTGTGACCCTCCCCTCCACTGGCCGCCAAGGACACAGAAGAAGAGGTGCTGCAGCCTGCATGTAGGTAGGTGAGGTTGGGGAGACTGGGTGATGGCTGGCAAGTTGGGGGGAAAGGGGGGATTGGGGGACTGTAGCTGGGTTGGTGGTATTCAGCAGTGCTGTATAATGATTATACAGCACTGCTGAATACCACTAGCCAGGGGTGAACTGACGCTTCGGGCAGTCGGACACTGCCCGAGGGCCCGCGGGCATCAGGGGACCTGTCACCCCCCTACTAAATTAAGCCCCCGGCCGCAGGTGCAGTGGTTCCCTCCCTCCGCCGCCTTTCTGCCACCTGCACTGCTACAGATGCGGCTCTGTAATCGTGCCGCCGGGCAGAGAGGCGATGGAGGGAGGGAGCCACTGCACCTACGGCCGGGGGCTTTTATTTAGCGTGGGGGGTTCGGTGACGGGCCCTCCGGCATCTGCTGCGGGCAAACTGGCTGGTGCAGCCAAAGGAAAGCCCTCACTACCAACCAGGGCCCCCCCTGAGCCCCCACTGACCACCAGAATAAGGTGACCAGTGATTTGAAATCCAGGGACATTTTTAAGGGCTCATTCACACTGGAATTAGCCAGGACATGAAGCTCCGTGCTGTGTGCACGGCCGTATCAGGTGCTGCGTGTGATTAGTAGACAGCCCCCCTTCTTCTCTATGGGACTACGTGCCCGTACGCCCCCTACGCTCACCCGTCCTGCACGTCAGTGCGGGGGAGCATACCCGTCTGCTGCCAGGATGGTTCCTGTCTGCGTCCGAGCCAGGAAACATGCACACGTATGGACGTGCAGGGCGGGTGAGCGTAGGGCGGTGTACGGCTGCATACTCCCATAGAGAAGGACAGGGGCTGTGTACTAATCACACGCAGCACCTGTCCTTCCCGGGAGCTGCCTGATACGGCTGTGCACGCAGCACAGAGCTGTACATGCTGGCCAATTCCAGTGTGAATGAGCCCTACATGTCCCCGGGTACATAAAATAAAACATTTTTGTTTTTTTTAGTAATCAGAATTTTATTAGTTTTCAGAAGTTACAGTACAATTCAACAAACAAACAAATAAAACAAATAAACAAGTATACTCATTGGAATTAACCAGCAGGGAGTAACAATACAAGGAAAGGGGGGTAGGGAGCCCGAATTCCCCAGCAGAATACAACTTAGGAGAAATATCACAGCCGCTTGCAAACCCTGGTGCACCAACTGGGTACACGGCACATGTGAATAATCAGGTGATGTCCAGGCTGGTTACATTGGTTACCATGAAGATACACAGCGGGTCGAATCTCCAGCCCTGAGCTGAAGGCCCCCCCCTCACAAGTGCACTAGGAGTAGGGATGAGGGACCATCAGATCAGGTCTCCCCCAAAACGAGTCACTAAGTCAGGTGGCAAGCCACAGCAGAGCACCTGGAAAGCCAGGTGGGTAGACGAGCTGGGAATAAGAGAAGAGAGACAACAGTGTGTAGTAAAAGTGTAGCAGAAAAGTTCTTAGGAAGATCCCACCCCTGCCATGGGACCCTCACCCATCCATAGGCCAGTAGATCAAGAGGAGACAGCCTCCACAAAGGTAGCCGATCCCCTAAAGGTGTACCAGAGAGACCAGGTGTGCACATGGGCCTCGCCAGCTTCTCGCTCCGTAGCCAAGAGGCTCTCCAGGTCCGCTATGTGGTCCATCTCTACCGCCCATTCAGCCAGAGTGGGTACCACCGGTGTACGCCAATGGCGTGGGATGACTGTCCTGGCAGCCGTAAGAAAGTGTCACAGGAGGCCCCTTTTCGCAGATTTCATAGACCTGGGGAGAATCGAGAGCAGCAGGATCTTAGGGTCGTTAGCAATTGTTATTCCCGTCATTCTGAGATAGGCCCCCAGGACCCCTCGCCAGAACTCCTGAATCAGGGGACAGCTCCACCAGATGTGAGTCATGTGACCCATGGACCCATTACAGCGCCAGCTGTAATCCAGCAAGAGTCCGGGGTGGCAGGGTACATGCGGTGGAGAGTCGCCGGGCACCTATACCATCTGGTCAAGATTTTCAAGTTCTTCTTGTGGGCTTTACTGGCAATAGAGAGAGAAAAAGTGAGCGCGAATGAACGATCCCAATCAGCCTCCGATATAGTGGTCTCCAACTCCTTCTCCCACATCCGGGTGTAATCTGGCAGACCGGGGGAGATCATGATGGAGAGGATAGAGTAGATGAGGGAGACTGTGTGTGTCGGGGGCGATGAGGCCAGGAGAAGGGAGTCAAAAGCCGTGGGTTCTGTCAGGAAGCAGTCTGGGGTGGAGAAAGATTCTACGAAGGATCGGAACTGATGCTCAGCCAGCCAGGAGCCACCGAACGCACCAACAGGAGTGGCCCAGACCGTAGTTTGAGCTTCCAGAGCCGAGACCAAGCGACGGTGGGTGACTCTATCCCAACAACCCAGGGAGGGTCCAGTCAGCGCTGGAGGGAAAGCCGGGTTACCAAAGAGAGGAGTCATCGGACCCAAGTAAGAGGAAACCCCCAGGCGCGTGATATATCGATCCCATATCTTCAGGGTGTGAGAGGTCAGGAGAGGAAGAGTAGCGGAAGCAGGTCTGGAGCCAGGTTGTATCCAGGGTAGTGCCAATAAATCGACAGACGTAAGAGACTCCTCCAGACAGACCCACTGTTTGTCCCCGGCGTGGTGGAACCAATCTACTATGCGGACCAACACCGCCGAGGCATGGTAGAGGAAGATATCAGGGGCGCTAGCACCCCCTCTGCATTTCGGCAGAGCCAGGGTTTTATAGCTGAGCCGAGGGCGGGAGGATCCCCAGATGAAGCTTGTGAAGGCCTGTTGGATTTGTCTCAAGTATACTGTTGGGAGGGCAATGGGTAGCGTCTGGAAGAGGTATAAGAACTTGGGGACAATGTCCATCTTGAGCACATTAATCCGTCCCAGCCAGGATAGGAATTTACGGTCGTACGAGGCCAGGGCACCAGTCACTCCTGCCAACAAGGGGCGGAAGTTCAGGGCATAGATGTCAGCCAGGTTCCTGGGAAGATGGAAAGCCAGGTATTTCAAGGAGATAGGGCAAATACGGAAGGAGAAATTGCTCTCAAGGAGGCGGAGATCCTCTATTTTTAGAGAGTCATTGAGGATCTCTGATTTAGAGATGTTAACCCGGAAATTGCTCAAAGCACCGAACCTCTCCAATTCCTGCAGAATAGTAGGCATAGCGACATGGGGTTGTGTGACATAGAGTAGCAAGTCATCCGCGAACAAAGCGAGTTTAGATCTATGAGGACCTACGAGTAAGCCCTGGAACGCAGAATTCTGACGCAGAGCTACCGCCAAGTGTTCCATTGTAAGTACATAAAGGAGAGGGGACAATGGGCATCCCTGTTCAGAATAGTAGGCATAGCGACATGGGGTTGTGTGACACAGAGTAGCAAGTCATCCGCGAACAAAGCGAGTTTAGATCTATGAGGACCTACGAGTAAGCCCTGGAACGCAGAATTCTGACGCAGAGCTACCGCCAAGTTCCATCGTAAGTACATAAAGGAGAGGGGACAATGGGCATCCCTGTCGGGTACCGTTAGAGATTTGAAAACTAGGGGAGGGCCATGATACTAGTGAGCATGCGGGATCGCAGGCCCAGCTGCACCCCACGAATCTCCGAGGGAGAGTTTAGAAGAACCCCAGTCTGCGATCGGATCTGCGGGATATAGGTATGGAGCGTCCTCGGATGCAACATCCTAGCTAATGCCTTCCCACATTTATTGCGGGTCTCGTATGCCCTGATCGCTAGTTTCGCCTGATAAGATCGTGCCGACTGATCTAGAAGACCCAGCAACTTTAGTCGAGCCTGAGTGGTGTTCAGCAGGAGCTCTGGTGAGGGTGAGCGCTTATGCTGGGTCTCCAAGTCTACAAGCTGCTGAATAGCTTCCTTAATCTGCCTAGCCCTCTCCCTCTTCAACCTGGAGCCCTGTTGGATCAGCACGCCCCTTAGAACTGCTTTCAGTGCCTCCCACTGAAGAGGGAGAGGGGTGGGGTCCGAGGCGTGTATTTCTAGAAATTGGGTAATGCCCTCTTGCAATGCAGATGCACAGCCTGGATCTGAAAGCAAGGATTCATTTACAACATTTTAGTTTTTTAATACTCACCTGATCCCTGGATCCACTGACAAGCCCAGCCTCCCGTCTCCCCCGCTGTCAGAAGCTGTGTGCAGCTTCTGAGAAGATACGCTATTAGCATAGCGAGGAAGCTGGCTGCGCATTTTGCATCGCTACCGCTATGCTAATAGCGTATCTTCTCAGAAGCTGCACACAGCGCGCCGGTTTAAGTAGTAACCAGCACAGAACCAGCAGGCTAGAAAACCCACCGGCAATCGTACGATTCTTGGCGAGTTAGTGGCCTGCTGGTTCGACAACTGCCGAACGGGCCAGTGTGCGCGCGGGCACACAGCCCGTTTGCAGTCATTGTAAGCCCGCCGCTCATTGCAGTCATCGTAAGCCCGACCCCTCAGGGGGGCGGGCTTGCAATGATCGCAAGTAAGATCTGCCTGTCCAAGATGGGCAGATCGTACGTTTTTTTATGTACTTTACAACCCTCACAAGACAAAAGTCTTGCAAGGGTTGTAAAGTGTATGGCCAACTAAACTCTCTGGACCCCTGGTGAGAGCCTGCACAACCATCCTGAGACACTGGTGACATCAGGCGGCGAACCCAGAGCTTCATATTATTCTGCATTGCTGGAATATGTACTGCTGGGCTTTGTAGTCCTCTATTGCTGATGCTATTCTGCATTGCTGTATAATGGTATTGCTGGGAATCGTAGTTCTCTATAGCTGTTGGCAGTCTTCATTGCTGTATAATGTATTATTGCTGGGATTTGTAGTCCTCTATAGGTGATGGTATTCTGCATTGTTGTGTAATCAGGGGTGTGGAATTTTTTTTTTTTAAACGACTTGTCCAAGGGCTAAAGCGGGGGCCGAATCTACTTGCCCTTCATGACAATCTACTTGTCCCAATACAAAAAAATAGTTTTAATCAAAACTAGGGATGCACCAATGCTGGTTTTTCGGTATCAAGTACCAGTACCGATATTTTGCTTTTGGTACTCACCGATACTGAATACCAATACCGGTGCTTCCACTGCCATGGAGCAGGCTTCCCGGGTAATCAGGAAGCCGGCAGCGGGTAATGACATACCAACGGCTTCCTGATTGCCAGGGAAGCCAGCTGCATGTTGTTTGGCCGGCTTAATTGTGGTTGGCCGGGAAACCGTCTTAAATAAAATATTAACCGTTCTGTAAGCAAAACTTAATTTTCTGGCAGTGCCCCTCCCGAGAATAGACTCTGGATCCGCCCCTGCCGCACAGTGCCTTGTTAGAGCCCTGATTGGGTAAAGCAATGCACAAAGACTTTGCACAATCACGGCACAGTGCACTGTAAAGGTGCACGATTGTACGAGAATCGTGCAGTGTATGGAAGGCGTGCAACCGTTTCTAATGTACGGCCGCACGTCTTTTGTATATCGAGCATGTTAGAAAACCGGCCCGTGCACACTGCCCGTTCAGCATTGCAGTCATCGGAAGCCCGCCCCTCAGGGGGGCGGGTTTGCGATGATCGCAGGTACGATCTGCCTGTCCAAGATGGGCAGATCATACTTTTTTTAAGTACTTTACAACCCTCGCAAGACAAAAGTCTTGCAAGGGTTGTAGAGTGTATGGGCACCTTAAGAGCCATGATTGGGCAAAGTAATGATGAATTTGCCCAATCATGGCTCACAGCTAAGTCCCAGCCCCACACTATATAAGGCTGCTTACACCGCAGCCTGATGTACTGTGTTGCTGTTGTAAGTGATAGAGTTCGATGTAGTTAAGTGTAGTGCAAGCTAACTGGTGCCAGTGCTTTATACAGCATGTTAGTGCTATATACAGTACTCTACTGTATATAGTATTATTTTCTGTGCTGTATTTTTGCTGTCTTTGCTGTCAGCAGCAGGCTTTTTCTGCCTCATTGCTGTTTCCCCTGCCCTGACACAGGTGTTCCCGTTTTTTCCCCCCATGATAAACCATTGTACAACAGTTTATAGTGCACCAAGCAACACATTTGATAAAGTATTGCACCCAAACACAGATTTCCCATTCCACATTCTCTAATACAATTTTATAATAAGCCCCACATCATGTCTGAAAGGCCAACAAGGAGACAGGTGTGTGACAGGTGCATATAATTTGAATTTTTTACAGCAGGGCCCATCCCCGTGCTCATCAAGAGTAACTGTGAGGGGTTACAGTGTGGAGGCACCAACACCAAAGGCCCATTTTTTCCGCACCTGTGTGACAGGTATATATAATTTGAAGTTTTTGAGCAGAGTCCAATCCAGCACTCGTCAAGAATAACTCTGAAGGGTTATGCTGTGAAGGCACCGCCAACACTAAAGGCCCAATTTTAAAGCACATGTTGCTACTTTCATCCAACGTTTGTAAAAGAGGCACCTGAATGTATCCAAAAAAATCTCTAACTTTGTTCAGAGTGTCCTAAAATGTGTCCTCTTCATGCAGGCTGCCTCCCAAACAGTTGTTTACAAGACTAAGTGGAAAACCAATTACCGGCAATTTAAATTTCATTTTTTTCTTCATAAATGTCCTTTTTGCTGCAGCAGGTTCTATACATCGTACAGATGCACCAGATGCAGGTTAGGGGGACCCCCCCAGGCATGATATTTGACGGAATTTTTATTGTTTAGTTTTAAGCAATGTTAAAATCACTGCTCCTTTAAAAACTGTATTTTTAAAAAGTGTTTTTGTCATTGATACATGTCCCCCAGGGCGGTACCCGACTCCCCATACCCTTTTTATGGCCAATACCTTGCATATAAGCCTTAAAAATGGGAACATTTGATTTTCCGAGTTCGGGTCCTATAGACTTTCATGTTAGCCCCTTTGTGATAGCAATAAAGTTGAGTGTAAATAAAAAAAAGGAAAGTCACATATAAAAAAGGAAACATTTTTTAAAGTGCCCCGCCCCTACCTACATGCACATACAAATGCAAACATGCGTCGGGTGCACCTGCAAAAATGATAATTGGGCCACACATGTTACATATCACCGCAAACATTGTAGTGGGAGCAATAATGTTAGGGCCATCAATTACTGTTAACACCAAATGGATGAGTGGTAAAACCTTTTAAAGTGTCGCCTGTGGCCAATTTTGGGTATGGTAGTTGTTTGCGATTTCACGCTCGCACACAATTTTAAGGCTTGACATGTTTAGTGTCTTATTTACCCGACGTGACCCCATCTTTTATATTTTACCCAAGAAAAACTGTTTTTTTCTGTATTTTTAAAAATTATATAATAAAAAATAAAAAACCCAGTGGGGTTTGAATACCACCAAAAGAAAGCTCTATGCGTCCCAAAAAATTATATAAAATTCATTTTAGTACAGCATTGTATGACTGAATAAATATCAGTCAAAGTACTGCAGCGCTGAATACTGAAAAATGGCCTGGACAGGTAGGGGGATTTACCACTCCGGTCTTCAATCGGCTAATGGATGATATTCAGTGTGTAAATACATTTTTATGAGACAAGTGTATTTCTAATGTTGGTAAGAAAAAAAATGTGTGGCTGATAACTACACATGGGACAGCCACCCTTTTACCCCCACTGCCTATAGGCACAGGTCTACTGTGGGCAATGGTAAATCCAGTCCTAGGCATACAACCTGACATGAAGTAGGTTACCTAGAGATTCTCATTCTGAGAGGAGTGTTCCTTTAAAACACATCAGCCTCCTTCTTTGCTGCTGATTTTGTTAATGCTTTTCACCTCTCAACCTAAAACAGAAGGTTTCTCTGAACCACTTTTTTTTTCCTCCTCAAAAACTGCATTTAAAGCAATTTGAGGAGGAATCCGCTGTAAATAAACCCATGGGAACAAGATTTATATTTATAGTCCTGTAACTACTATATTTTCCCTGTCATTTATGTGTGAAAAGACAGTCTTGAAATTACAATGCAGCTTTGATGTTTAAAGTGCTGATGGTATTCTCCCAGGAAAACACATTCTTTTTATTCCAGGCTAAAAATATTTGTGTATAAAATGTACTTTTTATGTATACATATACAGAATCTCTGGCAGACACATTACACATTTTCCATTTTAATGCGTGTTGATATTTTTTTTATTTTATTTTTAGCTGCAGTTTTTATTTCAGAGGTATATCTATAAAGCATTGGATATGACATTCACCAAATATTTAATGCAGACATATCTTCCTGGTGCATGTGTTTTAAATGTCAGTGATTGATTGACCTGCAGTGGATGTTTTATTTATTTATTACCCTAACCGATCGCTCAGTGTCTGCAACCCCCCTCTGTCGATCCCTGCACTGGCTTCCTATAGCCCAAAGGATAAAATTCAGAATATTAACAATGACTTACAAAGCCATCCACAACTCTGCCCCTTTCTCTCCCGTCCTCTGGAACTCTTTACCCCAACCTGTCCGACTATCTCCCACTGTGACTGCCTTTAGGCGATCCCTTAAGACTCATCTCTTCAGGGAAGCCTAGCCCACCTCAAACTAACCACTCAACCATCATGCTCTCATACAATTCATCCCCACACAGCTACCTCCTCCATGTATCACTTGCCCCTCCCTTTTAGATTGTAAGCCCTTACGGACAGGACCCTGCTTACCATCTTGTCTTGAATTGTAATGTCTTCCTTATAATGCAAAGTGCCGCGCAAACTGTTGGCGCTATATAAATCCTGTGTTACATAGTTAGTCAGGTTGAAAAAAGACACATGTCCATCGAGTTCAATCTATAGAGATATGAAAAAAAAAAAGCCTAAACAGAACGCTATGCCCACAAATACCCCCTGGAAGGCAAAAAAACGCCTATGAAGCATGGTTCAATTTGCTCCAACAGGGGAAAACAATTCCTTCCTGATCCCATAAGGCAATCGGATATTCCCTGGATCAACCTTCTCTAATTATAAGATATTAATAATACTAATTACTGGTATTTATATAGCGCAGACAATTTTACGAGATATAGATCTCTTTGGTCACTGTTTTCTCAGAGTCCATCCAAGTGTATCCTGTCTTGAGCCCTGATGAAGGGGGAGTAGTTACACCTCTGAAATGTGCTGGCTGTTTATATATGTGTTCGCTGTATATACAGTATATATATGACTTATTTAACATTTAAAAACCATCCTAGACTGTCTCATCTGTTTTTATTCTGGTGCTCCTTTCTGCAATTCTTTGATATGGTGATTAGTATCCATTTGCATTCTGTAGATGATCAAAAAACTTACATTTTGTAAGTCAATGGCTTCATTATGAACTGGCTCCCAATGCACCACAGTGCATTGGCAGCTACAGTGAGCTGCAGTGCAGGGGTGTTGTCTTAGTGCATTCGTATTTTGTTTAAAATAGCAAGGCATCATGGTACCGGCATTGCATTGCGGTAACCATGTGTTATCATTAGGCATAATGGTGTATAGGCCCTTGCTACCATCTTTGCAAAAATTCTCCATCTTACAATAAAAATGGTGCTGATAGCTGGTCTATCTAGTTGTGTAAAAAAGTATTGACTCACATAACTCTTCTAATCTTTGATGCTGTCTTTTGATTAATCCAATCTTGCCAGACTTCAATAAAATCTTTTCATACAAGATATCAAACATCTGCACGAACGATCAGAAAAAGACAAAAAAAGAACTGTTTTGTTTCTATAGGTTCTCACCCCTAACAATATCTAAGGCTTTGTTTTTCCCCAAACCTTAAATCATTTCCTTATCATCAAATAATAGCCTTGGAGCTCCATGGTTCTGATAAGAATTCCTAAACCACGAGCTGCAGATTAATGTTCTAATTACACAAGTTTTATCTCTTTTTTTTTTTCCAAAATGATCATTTCAAATGATGCAGATAACTGTGAGGAAATTATAACAAAACTACAGCGTCAATATATGAATGCATTTTAGGACAGGTAGTCCATACTATTGTCTTGTAGCTTTGGATGCGGGTTCCATGGTTAATATCTTACCAGAACACATTCTGAGTAGAGTTGGTAGGTTTTCCTTGTGCTTGCGGGGATTTTCTTCCAGTGCTGCTGTCATTGCCTTCATGACCAGATTGATGGCTAGCTGTTTAAAATATTTACTTCAGTCCCTGATCCATCACTCCCTCCTCCTCAGCATCTGAAAAGTCAAATATTGTCAACCAATATGTAGCTTACTTAGCCCAATACCTCTTTTTGCCGAATTTGTGGGAGCTTGAATAATACTTTGTAACCTTCTAGTCAGACATGACAAGGTCTGTGTTTCCATTACTGGAGACTGGAGACACAAAATGTTGCACCCAAAGCAGTATGTTTTTGCTAGGATTACCTATTTTGGGGGTTTCCTCTAGGAGCCGCTGTCTCTGCCATCCATGACCAGATTGACCATATTTTTAAAATATTTCCTGCAATCCCTGGTGCATCATTACCTCCTCCTCAGCATCTAAAAAGTTCCATTTTGTCAACCAATATATAGCTTACTCCAGGGCTCAAAATTTCAAGTCCTGAGCTACTAGCCAGGCCTTAAGAGTTAGTCGCCACTAGGGGCCTAATATACACATACACTAAAACACTAAATATATTTCCTTTCGGCCGGTGCTCACAAGTGTCAGAGCTCCGACCGAAGGAAGCCGGAGCTGCTCTGCGGTCTGCTGTGGAGCTTTTCCCGCAAGTCAGGTATGCGGTCTGTGACCATGTGCCCGACTCTTCAGCTGGCTGCGGGCCACATAGTACCCGCGGACCGGTAATTGGAGACCCAAATTTGCACTCATCCTCACTTTATTTTTACTCACCAAATGCGAGCAGGCGAGTGGAAATGTTGAGCCCTGGCTTACTCAGTCCAATACCTCTTTTTGCAACATTTGTAAGGTGTTACCTATTAATTTGCAACCTTCTGAGGCACAGTCAAAAAAGGCACCACAAGGCCTGTGCTTCGTTTACTGGAGTCTGTAGACATGCCAACTGTGGCATTTAAAGCAACATCCTTTTGCTAGGATCACCTCTTCTCAGGGTTTTCTCCAGGTGTTGCTATCTCTGCCTTCCATGACCAGAATGATCATCTGGCATCAAGACTGGTGGACTACTGTTAACATTTTCTGAATTTAGAGCCACCTACCGAATCCCAGTACAAGACTGAAAATGTTTGGAAAAAAAAAAGACTGGTGGACTTACTCATACTAATTTGGGTCTATTTCCTCTGCAGCATGGGAGCTTCCCTTACCCCCATTCTTATGATCACCTGTTCCTGATCCAGTGAGCTATTGGTGATAAGGAGGCAGAGCCTATTGTCAAAATCTTCTCAAACAAATAACTCTTGTATTTTTGAAGATATTTCACTAGATTGGGGAGAGATGACTATTACAGCCATTATTGATGGACTTTTGTTCACGCCAGAACTACTTTTTCTCCCATACAAGCCAAATGGCAAGGAAAGTGGTTTTAAAGCTGGTTGATGCAGCTTAGAAGGACCTCCTTCTAAGCTAACAGCTGCAATATGTAGCTGTCAATAAACTGTGAATGATTTCAGAAGTGTCTAACGCTAATCTCAAAAGCAAGCGTAGCGATGACTCCCGCAGGAGCCTCTGGTAAATTTTTGGATTCTTCTGCCTCTTCCCTGGGTAGCTACCCTGTTTCTGGATCCAACAGTGCCGACAACTTCTGGCAATCATGAGGCTCCAGTCTCTTAAGGTCTTTTTACGATTTATTGCTAAACGCAGAAGAGAGGGTTTAGGAATGAAGGATACCCAAACCACAACACAATGTAGTACAGATTATTCCAAAATAGTAGCAGCAACAGGTTCTATGAGAGTGACCTCCACAAAATCAATACTAATAGACAGAGGGCAGACAATGAAATATATGACCCTGTAAGAGCAGTCACAGTCCATCTAATGCACTACTGGCTTCTCTCCTCCTGTATGATACCTGGGTCTGTGGACAATTAATCCGTCTCACAATGGCCAGACAGTAGCTTCTACCCAGATTCTCTGTCACATTCTTCAGCAAGAAAATCCTTTCTCCAGCCCAGCTTCCATCATGTATCCCCTCCAGCAGTAGCTCATCCTCCAGGGCCCCCAGCACTTGACGCATTCTGAGCCAGGCCCTGGCAGCAGATAATCACACCGGCCTCCTCCCAGGGACAAGCCTCAGGGAGTTCTGGAAAGGTGCCCCAAATATTTATCATCTCCCCAGTCATACCTGTGGCAGCCCACCTTGGATTGGTTGCATCTGATAAATGTTCTGTGGTTAGGATTCCTGCACTGCTTGCTGGAACCTCCTCACAGCAGCAGGTGATAGCCTGATCAACCAGGCTTAAGGAAGACTTGCAGAACACAGAAAAATAGATGCTCAGTCTGGTTAAAGTCCAGCACTGAACATTCTACAGTAAATGTAGAAGAGATACAACTACAGAAGGCAGGGTTGCTATTTAAGCAAAATGCACATGAAGGCAAGCCGCATTTGCCCATCGGTATATAACTCCAAAGAGCCTCAACAAAGTTTCTAGGGAAGGAAAGGCAGGCAAATAATTTCTCCAAAATTTGAATTGATCCTTGTTAGGCATCACAGTGATCAGTAAATAATTAAAATCAAAACCCAAAGCAAAAATTATGCAAATTGCAGATTGCCAGATATGGTGGCTGCATTCATTTTCTTTTTTCAAGTTCTTTTTGTCTTTATTTTTTATAAGGGATGACATGATTCTGTCAGTAACACATTTCCAGTCTGAGGCTTGACAACACTCATCTTCCCTACTGCTTTAAGGCAACAGAAAGCTAGGACCACAGAACTTTACCCTTCTCCTATTGTCTATAACATAGAGGGATGTGTTCATTAGTACTGAGGGCTAACAAAGAACAATGTAACTGATACCCGTCAGCACAGAACACAGCTCACAAGATTTTTGGCAAGCTTTTTAAATGTATCTTAACAAAATGCTTTTGATGGTATATTTAACAGAGAAGTGGACCAAATAAGAGAAGTCCATTGTTGGACAGACAGATCTTGGGTGATCTTGGGTGTATGGTCTGCTAATTACAGACTGACATATGTATGTGTTCTTTTTTTCTATTAAAAACCTTTACTTTATATGATATTATAAATTATATAATATTATTTTCTGCTTACAGATCTTGGGAATTTCAGTGGGCGAGTAAGAAGCGCAGTCTCTGTAAGGGAAGGGCAAGGAGTGGTTCTCATGTGCTCACCGCCACATCATTCACCAGGTAACATCAACATTGCATTTTATTTTTGATGTTTCTAATCATTCTGGTCATCATGATGTCAATATTGTATGTCTGGAGTGTTTAATCTAATTGGGTTTCATGAGTGGCCCTAACATAAATTTATACTTCTGTAATATTTTAAACAGGTCTTTTGTAATAAGAGTATTGTAATTCTAATTCTAGGTTAAATCCGACGGTAGGCAATCCAACGGTAGATTTGGGTGTTATGATCACCCACGACTCTTAGCCATAGGGGCTGAGAGGTATCAGGAAGCAAGGGTTTGTCTGGATTTTGCTTGGGATACTGGAACCGGGAGGTTTCAACGTGATTCAGGGGGGATGAAATCTCCAATTGTGGGTCCAGGCTTTAGCAGGGACTAGGGGAATTAGCTCCTGCTGGAAAATAGGAACAGACGGTGCTCTAACAGACGGAGTCAGGCAGTCAAGCACTCACCACATCTGCTAATATCCCCAAATATACAATATATACACTATATATACTGTGTGCAGCAGCTCGCGGTATATTGCGGCGTCTCAGTATACCGCGAGCTACAGCTCGCGATATACTGAGCCTAGGGTGACGGGAGGACGCTAGTTTGTGTCCTCCCGTTACCCTAAGGAGAACTATGGGGAAAAGCCTCAACCCCATAGTTCTCCTTTTAACTATTCGAAATGGGGAATTATGTTTAGTTCAATGTTTAGTTGAAGTATGTTTCAGGAAGATGAGTTGGGACTTCATAACTGAGACTTTTGTGGGTTTAGAAAAGCAATTTTTGCTCTTGAAGGTACATCAGAGCTCATGGGCATCAGGAGAAGCCAAGGGTCAGTGTCTACAGCAAGTTTCCTCGATGCTTTCAGTATCAGAAGGCAGTTAAAGGACCAGAGGCAAGATGAAAGCCTCTTCGCATTCAACCTCAATGCCTTAAAAGGAAAGCTAAATTTAGCAAAAGAAAGTTTCACAAAACCTTTTTTGTCTACTTCGTATATTGCAGGCATTCGAGAAAACAATATTTCATATTTCACTTATTTCTGTTGTAGAGTTGTTATATGCACCATCTCCTGAAGTCTGTTAGAATGATTGGGTCTTTGAGGAGAATGAAGTCAGTGCAAAGCTTATCAGTCAGTGTAGCAAATCAGCCTTTTATTTTCTCAGTGTTTATTCATCTGCCTAGTACAGGCAGGGCAGGAGAGGTCTCTACTGAGACTTCGGGGGATTCTATTAGTAGATGTATATAATGCAGTCAGAAGTATTTAATCAAAGCAGCTAGTTCTACTGGCAGAAAATTGGCAGTATATAAACACTGCAGTAGAAGTAAATAAGTAAGTATATTTGGGGATGTATTGATGTACCGGATAATTTCTTAATATGTTTTTTTTTGTTCTTTTTGTTGTTCAAAAGATCAAGTTATCCTTTTAAAATGACAGCTAGAAATAAATGTGTACTGCAGTCAAACATTAACACTTTCCACCTGGGCTCCATTCACACCTGTATGCTCGTTTTTGTGCATCATGTATAGGGCAGCCCGTTCATTTCAATGGGCTGCCCTATCCACAACAATTGTATCAAAGAAGTCCATGCACTTTTTTTTCAATTTGCCTCACCAAAACAGAGGGGAATTTATCAAAACTGGAGCAGACAAAATCTGCAGCAGTTGTGCATAGCAACCAATCAGCTTCTCTCTTTCATTTTCAACTGAAGAAACTGAAGAGAGAAGCTGATTGGATGCCCCAGGGCAACTGCTCCAGATGTTGTTTGCCCCAGTTTTGATACATTCCCCTCATGCATGTGAAAGCACATGGTGAATCTAGTTGCGTTGGGGTTCCATTAACAATGAATATCGCTGCAGCACGTCTCACAAAGTGGCTAGTAGTTTGGCACGCTCCTTCAAGATGCAATAAAATGCACGTTTCTGTGCACGTTGCCTCAGTACACAGATGTGGAAGGAGTTAAAGGAGAACTATGAGGTGAGTGCTTTTCACTCACCTCATAGTTCTAGCCGACCTGTGACAATGAGACTGTCACAGGTCGACTCAGTAGATCGGGAAGTGAGCGAACACATATCGGCGTTCGCTCACTTCTCGATCCTGTCACGGCTCTCTGCCATGACAGGGGAGGGGCTGGATTCCCCCCTCCCTGCTCCGATCCTTCAGCGCTGACTGGCGGAACGAACGGGGGAGGGGGCGGGTACAGCTGGCTCTGCCTCTAGATAGGCAGAGCCAGCTGTCACTCACGCAGCTGGGCGGATCCAGACATAATTGTCGGGATCCGCTTCAGCTGCGGCGTCTCAGTATACCGCGAGCTGTAGATCGCGGTATACTGAGCTTATGGTGACGGGAGGACACTAGTTTGTGTCCTCCGGTTACCCTAAGAGGAACTATGGGGAAAAGCCCTAACCCCATAGTTCTCCTTTAAACAAAAATGTTTTATGAAAAAGTAGCCTTTGAGCTCCAGTCAAGTGAATGTGCCTAGGCTGAGATGATGTGATCATCTCAGCTGCACGCAGGAGGAAGCATTTTATCGGTCTCCTCTTCCCCAGTGATTAGACTGCAACTTTATTACTTTGTAACAAGTCACAATATGAGAGGCTGCAGCAGGAGCCTGATCTGTGTCACATGTTTCAAAACATAGCCACAGGCGCTAGAATTTCATCTCTTAGTCAGCATCTTAGTTTAGGAAGTACATTCCCACAGCCCCATTGATATGGTGATACGTACCTTTTTTTGCGATACACGACACGCGGATGTTTCGTGTTCGGAATCACGGCGGGAAACCGTGATCTGTTCACACCTTGGCGACTCCTGAACACACCTTGGCGACTCCTGAACGCGTGGCAATCCGCGCGGAATCATGCACGATTGCCGCATAGTGAGGTGTCGCCTAGGTGTGAGCCTAGCCTCATACATTACTTATCATATAGCTCTCAGGTTCTGTCTGTCAGCAGGACCTGATTTGCAGTTATTGAGTTTCGATGGTCATGATAGCATTTCTTCCATGAAAAAGCCCGCTATAATGAAGGGTGTGAACCAGGGATGAGTTCAGATTAGGACCGGGTTCGATCTGAACCTGAACTCCTCCAACCCAGAAGGAAGCTTCCTCCACTGCCACCTAATCAATTCTTCACCCCCAGCTTTACGTAAGTTAAGAGGCGGAATGCTGTGACATCAATGACGTTTGCTGACCTTATGGCTATATTTTAGTCAATGATATCAACCTAATATAGCCATGTAGTCATATAAGGCCAATAATGTCAGCACAAGCATCTCTCCCCTTCGTTTACGTGCAGCTGAGGAACAGGGAATGCTCTGGCCCGCAGCTGGATGGGCAGGTGGCTCCATGTCTATGGATTTCGAGTGGCTCAAGTTCAGAACAAACCAAGCCAGAGGCTGAGCTCATCCCCCGGGTGAACTCATTTATGCCACATAGATCTACACCTGTCAATATTTGGAATGAAGTTCCACCTCTTTCAGAAGCCTAATGTATCACTGAACTATGTGATCAGATACTGCTAATTTTGGTGCTCTGTTATGCAGTTTCCCTGTGAATTATAGTTTTGACTTTAGTGCAGTCCATACTAATGAACTGATACAATATATTAGATTTTTCTAGCATTACACACTCGCAGTGTCTCTTGTCAGAAAATCCTAAGTGTAAGTGGTTGGCTGTCAAGCCGATCCAATAATCTTAATGCTTTCTGAGTCACCAACCTGAAAAAATCATGCACGTGAAAAGTTTTGACTTCACTTTGACTTCCGCTGCATGCTTGTCGCAGGACAGAGACTCAATGTACTTAGGCCAAAGATGTCCATGCAACTAGCATTTTCAGTGATGGTAGCTTTCATATTTCTCTCAGAACAGGTTTCCATTAAGGTCTACTATCCTGTGGCAAAAAAAGTTGTTTAAGGGAGATCAATTAAAAATGACTCTTGCTTAGTCAATGATATGGGACCCCCTTTAAGCATGGACAGAATAAATTAGAAAATGCCATATTTTTTTTTTTGCTGAAGAAAAGGTGCCATCATTGCAGGCAGTCAGGCTTCAAATATTATGCTTTGATGGGATATAATATATTCATGACAAGGATTCATGCCAAGATGTGAGAAATGGAAAGGTTGAGGAGTTAATTGAGATAAAGGAACTGGAGAACAGCAGAACAATATTGTACTTGAATATCAAGCAAGCAGAACCTACTGTAAAATATGAGGTGATGATCTTCTCTTACTGAAAAAGTATTTTATTATTGCTTGGTAATTCTGGTGTTGCGTACTGTGCGTAGGACATATTTGAAAATGGTCAGCATGTAATGCACATTGCAAAGCGTCCTTCCATTAAATTGCATTACTGGGCAAATGGGTGGCCCTAATCAGGGCAACTATAGTTTAAGGGAATACTAGTGAGATGCCTACCCTACCCGCCACTTTCCCCCATAGTACCATTTCTGGCACCATAATGGGTTGTAGTCTTATATCTCATCTGACCTTAAAACAAGAAGTGAAGTGTTCTGGCCCAGCAGCCTTCTCTGATATGCAACATACACATTTGCTTTATACATGATTTAAAGCCTGGTATCACACTGGTAAACTGAAAAAGTCTAACCTGCCTACAAATGTTTCCCTTGAAATCCAGCAGCCAAGGGTGTCAACAAAGGTCCGAGGATAGAACCATGCATCAACCAAATGTTCCTAATAAGGTCCCAAAATTCCTATAGCATTCCATCAGCTAAGAGTGCCTGCTAAGATGTAAGGATTAACAGCAAATCATAAACCAAGAATGTCTGCTAAGTTGTGAGGCTATCCACAGAGATCTGTCAACCAAGTGTGTCTGCTAATGTCTGAGGATACCTATAGAGAACTGTCAGCTAAGGGTGCCTGCTAAGATCTGGGAATCCCCAAGCATATCTGTCAGCCAAGAGTGCCTACTTAGGACTGAGGATACCCACAGAGATCCATCAGTCAAGGGTGTCTGCTGAGGCCTGAGGATATGTACTGTATAACGGTCAGTCAGTCAAAGATGCCTGCTAAGATGGGAGGATACCTATAGAGATCTGTCAACCAAGGGAGCCTGCAAAATCTGAGGATTCTTATAGAGATGTATCAACCAGGGGTGTCTGCTAAGATTTTAGGATACCCACAGAGATCTGCCAGCAATGGGTATCTCCTGTAATCTGAGGATACCTTTAGAGATCCATTATCCAAGGGTGTCTGCTAAGGTCTAACACTGCATACAGAGGTCTGCTATATAAATATGTCTGCTATGGGTGTCACCATTAACAATCTGTTAACTAAGGGTGTCTTTTATGGCCTGAGGATACCTGCAAAGGCACATTAACCAAGGATGTCTGCCCATGCCACGTATACTCATGTAGGTCTGGTCAGCCAAGGGTATCTGACAAGGTATGTACTTTCAGTTAAAACCAAATTAAAGACATAACAACCTGTTCATATGAACGGATCATTTAAATTGAAGCGCAAGTTTTGCCAAAAGTAAATCAATAAACAAACTCCTTCAAGTCATCTATATACGTTAAGAGGATTTTGCCAATTGGTTTGCATCATTAGCTACCATTGCTTTGTAGACAGGGCCGGATTTGCCACAAGGCCAACCAAGGCCCGGCCTTGGGGCAGCAGGGAGTAGAGGGGCAGCACTCGTGTGGAATTCCTATCTCCAGATGCCCGGGATATGCAGTTCTGGACACTGGTCGGGTAGTTGTTTTCTACATTTAACCCTGCCTTGGGCAAGCAGAGCTAAATGTACAGCAGGGAAGCCACCGCTTGTAGTGTACAAGTGATCCCGGCAAGGTCGCCGAGATCACTTGTACGCAGCCTGCAGGTCTGCCATTCTCCAGGGGAGGAGGGGAGGTGGGGTGT
>NW_017306370.1:284316-299727 GCF_000935625.1 Nanorana parkeri | reverse complement strand
GGGGGGGGGGGGGGGGGGGGGGTGCATTGAGGAACCTAGCCTTGGGGTAGCAGAGAGAGAGTAAATCCGGCCCTGTTTGTAGATATCATCTGCCTTTGCACAGTAGTTATTGAAACCATTTAATGCACTTACTACAATCTATCAAAAAGGTGCTAAGAATCTGCCTATTATAATCATTTGTTTTGCCACCTTGTTGTAACAAGATACTCTGCACCCCTGGCATCCCTTTAGAGATACAACAGACTTTGCAAGGGAAAACTGTCAGTCCAAAAAGGGCAATGCTGGAGATGACATGTAACAGGCTGCTTTTAATTTGATGTCAAGCTCTGCGCAGACGTCTGGTAGAGACTTGAGCCAGTAGGGCATTATAGCAAATGTGCCCTACAAGTTTAAAGTAGCACTAAACTAAAATAGTTAAATTATAAAATGCAATCAAGTACCTTACCTTTTAACAAAAATTTATCTTATTTGTGTATCACTCGGCTGTAGATCCTCAAATCATCTCTGAATTGCTGCTGACACTGTCCTTCCTTCTGGAGGGTGGCAACTTTTGTTCCCCATGGTCCCTGTGTGTGTTGTAAAGTAGTCACCTCTCCAAGCTTGCTCCTGTGATGGACTACAATCTCATGTTTATTTTACTAATTTGTATTGAGATTGTAGTCCATCATATGAGGGAGCCTGGATCTGTGGCTACTTTACATCACACACAGGGACCATAGTAATGGTCACAAATAGTAATTAAAGGGAATGTATAGTCTTTTAAATTATTTTAAGAAGTAAAATCATCCTATCAAAGTCTGTTTATCGTTTATAAAAGTAAAACATTAAAGTGACACTAAACTCAGGAGTTAAACTTTAAAAATGCATTCAAGTACCTCAACTATTAACACAAATGCATCTTATTTGTGCATCACTCGGCCGTAGATCCCCCATAAAAGTTAGCTTCGAGTGGTGGCTACTTTACAACACACACACATGGACCATGGGGAACAAAAGTAGCCCCCCTCCAGAAGGAAGGACAGTGTCGGCACCAATTCAGAGATGATTTGAGGATCTACAGCTGAGTAATAGAACAAATAAGATACATTTGTGTTAATAGTTAAAGGAGAACTATGAGGTGAACATTTTACCCTCATTCTCGTAGTTAGAGCCAATGTGTGACAATGAAACGGTCACAGGTTGGCTCAATTTTTTGGGGAGTGAGCAAACACATACCGTCGCTCGCTCACTTCCCGACATCTCTCTGCAGAGAGCAGTGACTGTCGGTCACCACTCTCCGCAGGCATTCCCCCCCTCCCCTCTCTGATCCTCCAGCGCTGACTGGAGGAAAGAGGTGGGCACAGCTGGATCTGCCTCTAGATAGGCAGAGCCCACTGTCAATCAGCCAGCTGTGTGGATCTCAACAGTATTGTCGGGATCCGTCCCGGCTGCGGTGCTCTCAGTATATAGTGGGCAATAGTCCGCTATATACTGAGCTTTGGGTCACGGGAGGAGGTTGGTATATGTCCTCTTGTGACCCTAAAGAGAACTATGGGATAAAAAGGTTACCCCATAGTTCTCTTTTAAGGTACTTGAATGCATTTTTAAGATTTAACTTCTGAGTTTAGTGTCACTTTAATGTTAATTTTGAATGTTAACATTGTTAATTTGACATTTTTATAGAAAATCATGGACGCTTGTAGATTGGGATAGAAAAATAATATTAGCATTATGATACAAAATTTATAAAATATATTCACCAGTGCGTAACAAAACTGTTGTTTCCCTTTGACAGTCATTCTTCATTTCAATTATCATTTACTTATAACGAAATGAAAAGAATAATTTCCCATACACTCATTTCTTTAGACTTGGGGGATGCTATTAACAATAACAAATACAATAAAACCACACAATATTTGAGCTACAGTTTCAAGTTGAAAAAATTAATTGTTGTTTTGCATTCACAGCAACCACACTGCAGACCCAAACAAATAACTATTTCCTATTTAGAATCCAAAATGTTCCCACTAGTAGAGAAAAGAAACTCTTTTAAAAGAAAATCTCCCCACAACAAAAGCCAATGCATTATTTATGAGAATTTAGATTAAACAAATTGGGTTTGCTTGAAATTAAACTCAAATTGGGTAAAACGGCATACAGCATTTGTTGTTTTATCTTTTCTGAATTGGAATTTGTGGATTTAGGAGAAAGTAGCAGATGCTTTAATAGTTGAAGCAATTGTGAGCTCATCTCCAGGCTGACACAGACAGGAATGTAGTTTTTTTTTTTTTTTAATGTGTTGTGTTCAGACTGAAAGAAGCTAATGCAGGGCAATGAAACAATTTGGGGAACTGGCTTTAAAGAAAAGAGATTATCAAGTGAAATAGTGTGTACTAGTTTATTATTTAGATTATTACCAAGACAGTGTAAACAAAAAAAAATCCCCTTAAGCTGGCCATACACCTTACAATTATCTGCAGATTTTCTGTGGTCAGATGGAAAAGGTGCAACAGATTCCTCCATCTACACTTAACTGTGTGGATGGAGTAATCTCCACCTGGGCCAATCTGTTGCACTTTTTCCATCTGACCACAGAAAATCTGCAGATAATTGTAAGGTGTATGGGCACCTTCACTTTGGAGACATTTCCTTTTGTGCCTGCTGGACAGGAAGTAAAGGGAGCTCTTCCCAACAAGAAAATAAACTGATATGCAGTTTTCCCTACACTATTCCAAAAAAGAAAAACAAAACATTTTGTTTTATATATAATTTTTTTTAACCAAAAACGGCCCGGAATGCATCAAAAACGCGGCAAAAAACGCAGTATAACACACTGAACTGCGTGTGCAGAAACTCATGCAGATCTGGTCTGCATTTGGTGTGAATAACCCCTCAGCCTCTTAACCACTTGCTGCCTTGAGCAATTACTTACATTTGCACACACTTGATAAATCTGAATTTTTGGCTAGAAAGCAGCTTCAGACTCCCAAACAATGATATATGTTCTGAAAGCAGAGGCGATGTAGAAAAAAAATATGCTAGTTGCAATTTTTTATGTTGCACGGTATTTACGCAAATGTTTATCAAACATGTATTTTTAGGATACAATAAAGTAAAATTAAATTTAGTGCACAGAAACAGAACATAATACCCAATTGTTTGGTAAAATATGAAAGATGGGGTCACGCCGGGTAAATAGATACCAAACATGTCAAGCCTTAAAATTGCGTGCATCCGTGAAACTGCAAAAAACTACAATAACCAAAATTTCCCACAGGCGACGGTTTAAACTATTTTACGGCTCATCAGTTTAGTGTTAACAGTGATTGATGGGCCTAGAATTATTGCTCACACACCGATGCTCACGAGGATATGTAACACGTGTGGCACAATTTTCATTTTTGCACGTGCACGTGGGTGGTGGGGGACTTTAACAATTTTCTTACATTTTTTGTATCTGTTACTTTGATTTTTACAATTTTTTTTTTACACTCAACTTTATTGCTATCACATAGGGGGCTAACAAGCACCCCTATGTAATATCAAATATGATGTGACAGGTCCTCTTTATGGAGACATCAGAGGTCTTTCAGACCCCTAATGTCACCTAGGGACCCCAAAGAAGCTGCCTCACCAGCTTCTTCTTCTGGCTCTAGGAGCCAGAGAATGTGTACAGTGACACCGGAAGTGATGTAATGCACATCACTTCCGGGTCCAGTGATCGGAGGAGTGATCAGCGGCTGGAAGCCGCTGATCTCTCCTCCGATCCATCAGGGGAGACCTGCCGCGCCAGTTCCGTGCTCTCATGGGGGACAGTGGAGCACGGGAAGCTGGCGGCGGCACCGGCGGAGGGGCACAGCACTGCACCGTACAAGCGATCCGCCACCTGTACAGACGCTGGATCACTTGTATTTAAACATAGCGGGGGAGTGATCAGCGGCTGGAAGCCGCTGATCTCTCCTCCGATCCATCAGGGGAGACCTGCCGCGCCAGTTCCGTGCTCTCATGGGGGACAGTGGAGCACGGGAAGCTGGCGGCGGCACCGGCGGAGGGGCACAGCACTGCACCGTACAAGCGATCCGCCACCTGTACAGACGCTGGATCACTTGTATTTAAACAGCAATCGCCTGCTGTTTAAAACAGTACCAAGAACATGACTGCAGGAGCCATGTTCTTGGTATAACCACTTCCAGCAGATGATGTAAAATTACGTGAACCCGCTGGAAGTAGTTAATCTTTTTAGCAAGGAATCCAGATCAAACAAATATACATTGCCCTGCAACATTTTTATATGCGTTTTTGCCTAATCGTCTACAGTCATCATATTTTCAAATAACCCCAACTCTCTCAATTTAGTTTCCTTGAACTTTCTGCCCTGTACAATATCACACAAGAGAGTACAGTTGTCCATCTACTAGCTTAGAGAATGACGGAGGGAAGAAGGAGAAGAGGGGGGGCTGGGGTGGGATGTCTTCCCTGTTGTGTCTATGTGTCTATGTGTCTGTGGAGACACACACAGCTTACTGGTACACACAAAGGTGGTGCCATAGGACCTTGGAAGGGAGAGGAGCCACCCTAAAATAGAATATCAGGACCAGTGCTCAGGGGACCAGCTGATTCTGCAGGAAACTCAAACTTTTCAACATCAAGGCGCAGCATCCACTGTAAGGAATTTCATCACCATTTGAAATAGCTTAAAAACCTGTTGACTCCAATATCACTTTAAACGTATTAATTAATATTATATAATATTCTTAAAATGAATACCTGTTGCGTGTGAGCATGAAGTGGCTGAAAGGGATTGGAGGAAATCAGCAGCACTGAGGTGCAAAAATAAAAAAAAAAGTGAGAAAACAAGTATTTTATGGAAACAAAATAGCAAATGTTTATAAAAGCCAGTGTGTTAGCAAAATGTAATCATGTTAGAGTATAGATCCATGTTACCTCTATTGGGTATTATCCCAAAAAAGCCAAAATATAGCCTATACAAAATATCATATCTTGTCCAGGGAAATGTTTGCGAAATTACTTAAGCACATCATACATCAGGTTTTTCCAGGATTTCATATGTTGGTTTAAAGAAGAACTCCAGGCAAAACTTGTATTAACCCTTCCAGTGGAGCTACGCCCACACTGCAAGGGTTAGCTGCTCGTTTTTGTCTAGGTGCTAAAAAAAAGTGTTACTCACCCGTGTTTTAGTATTTGTATCAATCACATTACTCCAGTGAAACTTCAAAAACAAATATATATAAAAAAAATATGTTCACATAGTGGATTCCTAACACAGGGCTCATTTATGTTGAGAGTAGACAGTATTGTAGAATCCCTTTGATGCTTGAGTGCCTATTATCTGAATTGTTTATGGAGTCCTAAGGTGGGTCATGCTGGATCATGATGAAGGGGAAAGCACAGACAAGCGCTAGTGCAAGCAAACATGTGTTATGTGAAGGGCTTTGTTCCAAGGCTTGGGTCCTCTGAGGTCAGTGTACAGAACTGTATAGGCTCATTTAGGTTAGTCACATACCTGTGGGTCACTTGAGTGAGTTTCTGAAGCCGAAAAGGTGTGATTCACTGTCAGGAGTTAGTGGCCTTTCCTTTTGATCCGCAAAATGAATAAAGACAATGTAAGTGTCAGGAACTTTGTTGTGTTCCGCTCACTGTGTCCACCACTTACTTTTGATGATGTTCATTTGGTCTTCCTTGGGACCGCCTCCCTTCTTCTTTCTGTTTTTGTGTTTGTTCCCTTTCCTGAAAATCCCAAAACTAACCCTGGTTCTGGGACTAAAAAAGTAAATGCACATTCCGATGCCAACTATTTGATCAATGTGCTTTACTGGGACACACAAATGTGCATTTAGATGTCAAGTGTCTGATTGATCTTTGGGAAGGATACACATGAAAAGATATCTCAACATACTGTAAGTGCGTTGCTTGATCCCCTGGCATTGTGGCATTGTGATATATATAACACTCACCCTGCTTTTTCACTCCTTGGATGTTCCAAAATGAGAGATATGAACAACTGAAGGTCCCTCTGTGTGGAAAATTGATGTCACTGATAGAAACATATGGCACAATAGACATTGATTTTTTTATTGGTTTATTCTATTGGAATATATGTAACATTGTTTACTAAGAGACTATGAGATATTTATTTTTATGGGATACTTTTTTGTTTGTTCTAATGATATATGACTTTGCAATAAAAAATTGTGATTTTGTATAATATTATACATGGTGGTCATTTATAAGTTAATTCTGTGTGTAGTGAACTGTATGGTATAAGTTTGTTGAGTCCAAAAAACAGGGTTAGTTTTGGGATTTTCTTGATTGATATACAGTATCCTGGCGACTACAAACAGTACCAGCATAGGGATGGTGGCAGACATATTTCTGGTGTGTTGTTCCCTTTCCTGCAGTCATAGCATGCTCACTGCATGTTAGGTCTCTTTCCAGTATTTTGGCACAAGTGCATCTGCCCAATCTATCTCTTCAGGTATGCAATGCACATGCATCAGTGTGACTAGGGGCACACCACCTGATTGCTCTATACTTTTTCAAAAGGACACAGCCATGCATGCTCTTTTAGCCTCTTATAGCATTCAGCATATCCTGGATCTATCTTGTATCCTTGTCTTAGTCTCAGTCTTTGCTTTTGTCATCCTGTCCCTCAAGTGTTCCTAGTTCCAGTCCCTGTACTTTTGTTTGCACTCCTGATTCCTACCTAGCGATAGTCCCTGTTACCTGCCTTGCCTGTTATCCCTGACCTGCTAGACTCCCTTTACTTGACCACCTGCGTGACCTGATCTCACTTGTACACCTCCTGCCTTGGCCTGAGCTTTATTAATGTTAAAGAAGAACTTCAGGCATAATTATTCTTAACTCTTGCAGTGGGGCTACACCCGCACTGCAAGGGTAGAGTGTTCGTTTTCGTCTAAGGAGAAAAATAAAAAATGTATACTCTCCTGAACCTCGGAGCCAGCTGGCTGTTCCCTGCTGCCTCGCTCCCTTTCTTCTCCAATGGTCTAAGGGCCTGTGAGTCATCACCGTCTATTCACTGTAAAGGACATGAGGATGCCGAGGGACATTCCATCAATGGATTGGAGAGGGAGACAGGTGGCAGGGACCGGACTAGAAGCCACTGCAAGGTTTAAGAATAATTATGGTCAGAGTTCTTAAATTTAACTATGTTTTATCAGTGTCCCTGCTCAGTCCTTAGACGTTAGCATCTTATACCCCTGGCAAGGGCCTTGGCTAGCTATCTCGACTAATCCAGCCCTCAGCTCCACTTAAGTTGGGAAGGAACTCCTGTTAAATTCGGATAATCCAGTGCTTCCGATTTCGGAAGTCCTGGGGATATCAAGGATCAGTGACACGCATAAAGCTCAAATGGTGGCTGCTATAAGTGAAGTGGTATGCCGAACCTGTACCCACCAGACCTAAACAGAGACCTGACCCTTGCAGTAAGTTGACAAAAGGATAATCGCCAGCGGGTTCCTGCACTCACCTTTAAATATCTGTTTCAAATTCAGTAAAGAACCTTAAGGATTGGCTCTTAAATATGATAGGCAGCCTCGGAGACCATTAGGCAGGAGAAAGTGGGCTGACCTTTAGATTTCCTTCCTGCAGATAATATTTGTTTATTATTATGTCTGTTATTGTTTTTAATATCTTGTTATGTTTAAGGAGGAATTGTAAAAGTCAAGTTCTTCCTTAAGTGAGTAGAAGACACCATGTAGTGCTAAACATTTCACAGAGAATAGAAAAAGATTTGTCTTTGGCGCTGGAAAGTGTCCGCCGGCTAAATGTACTTTCCTTTCCTTTATGCACTTATCCTTTAATTTCTCTGGTCAGCTGTTTCTTGTAAGAGCCCCGCTTGCCTGTAGCTTTTAGTTCTTGTCTCCTATTGATCTTGCTCCATATGCGAGCACTATACCCTCTGTCATGTTCTGTCTATGTCAACGGCTCAGCATCACGTCCAGTTGTAGAACACACAGCAGCTGCTAGAACTCCAACATGTTTCAATCATTGACTGTTCTTGGTAAAAACTGGTTTGATGTTGGTCTTGGCTCTTATTCAACATCATGCTTAGAGCTGGGGTTTTCAAGCTGTATTGGTTTGGAAGGCAAGTAAAAGTAATAGTGATGTAGAGTCTGATACATTGGTACTAGAAAGAATTCCAGTATCATTCAGTGATTTAGGCCAGAATGTTGTGACCATTTAGAGATGCAATAATTTCCTACCTTCTGTCAGTCAAGGTCAGTCAACGTTTCAGTCAAGGTAAGTTATGTTCCAATACAACTGGAAAAAAAGATGGCTATTGCTAGTAATTGGTCACTCTTTGACCTATGGGTTGAGATAAATTGGACCTTGCCATCTCACATTGGCAAAGGGTTTTACATAGGGCTGGTAATGATTAAAATTTTCCTGTTCGATTAATCAAAAAGAATTTTAATCGATTAATCAACTAATTTCGATTAAATATAATGCACATACAGAGGGGGGTCTCACCAGAGCTTTGAGGGGGCCTCGCCAGGGTAGCAGGGCTCTGTGGGGTCTAACCAGCCTTGTTAGACCCACAGAGCCCTGGCAAGACCCCACAGAGCCCTGGCAAGATCCCACGGCATCCCATGGCAAGATCCCACATGGGGTCTCACCAGGGCTCTGAGGGGGTCTCACCAGGGCAGCAGGGCTCTGAGGGGGGTCTCACCAGGGTAGCAGATTTCTAACAGGGTAGCAGGGTAGTAGATCATTGATCATTTTACTGTTTTACATGATACATATTATTTGTCTGCCTTGTACAAACATCTGATGACTCACCTGCCCAAGAGTGAGGAGGAGACTCAACAGCCCAAGTGATTCCGTCAGGTAACGAAGGGAAGGGGGAGGGGTCTATGCCAGTGACGTCACCGGACTCCTCCCTCCTTCCCTTCATTACCCATCACGGACAACTACATCACTCGACTCCTTCTCCCTTTCCCTTAGTTAACCGACAGAGCCACTCGGGGAAGGGGTGAGGAGTCCGGTGACGTCGATGTCCGTGACGTCACCGGATCTCCGACGGAAGACCCGGAAGCCGGCGGAGAGGTGAGTAACTTTGATTGCTAAAAATAATTTTGATCGATCAAAGAAATTAGCGATTAATCGACGGATTAATCGTTAATTTCCGCACCCCTAGTTTTACATTAGACAACTGCTGAGCATTATGGCAGCTGTAGGGGGAAGTTATGGAGTGTTCAGCGTATCCCTTTTGTCTTGATGTTGCTATTTAAAAGCTCTGTCAAACTTGTTGTTAGCTCCCGGTGGGCTTTCAAACCTTTCCTTCTTCTATCTGTTTAGTCAATCTGCTCACTTTCTCTGGCCAGTTTTTGTTCTGTAATTTACAGTAAATTGCAGCAAATGCTCAATGGCACGCATGGCGTTTGAGCTTTGAGATTAAATAGTTACAAGCCTTTAATATGATGAGATCATGAAAAGACTTCTGCACCTCCAGACAATCAATAAAAAAAAGGCTATCTGTGAATCTCCGTCAAAGGCATAGTAGAGTATTCTACCATGTTAATGAATTAATGACAACATTATGAGTTTAATTTATATTCTTTATTGGAAACTTAGGGTATTAGAAATGCAAGCTTTCTGGGTGCCCTCTGAGTAAGAGCAATAAGTCTAGGGGCATCATTCACGGTAACCTAAGTTTATGACCTGTAAAGGCTTTTAAATCATTGCCCACAGATAGATTTGGATAATGATGTTTTTTACCACTTCATTGGAGCGATCTATTTTTTATTTTTTTTAAAGATTGTCTGTTTATTCAGTTTTGGAACATAACAAAGAAAAACATGTACCATACAGAAAGTGCAATAGAATCCACAGTTCTCTTCTAAAATTCAGCAGGAGTCTACCGTCTTAAAGCAATAATCTGACATAACAACAGAAAACAAGAAGAGGTGACTTGGGCCACAGCTAAACAGTTTACACCACTTATAGCAGACTCTGCGGGTGGACAGCCCGAGATGGTATAATAAGCACGTCAGAAAGAGAACTGCAGGGTACGGGAAAGGAAGTAAACAAAAAGACATACGCACAACAGGAGAAAATAGTAGGGTGGTCGAGAGACATGAAGGGGGGGTGGGTAAGGAAATAGGGGAGCGTTCTGTCCAAGGTTCCACCACCTGCCATAAGGAGCCCAAGTGAAGGTCCACAGAAGCAGCTTATCAACTCGCACATGCACCCAAGCATTTAAGTGCATTCAATTGTAAAGCTTGACTTATTTGTTATCTATCTACATGACACAAACTTGTCTTTTATCAAAAATTGAGGAATATATTTTGTGTTTGTGTGCAATATAATTACCTGATTACATTTTTTTTACTGAAAATCTAGATTTGATTATCAGATATCATGTGACATAAAAAAATTGCAACTGTCAACATTTTATTCTACAGGGTCTTTGTTTTTAGAAAACCCTAAATGTTTCATTTTTATAAAAGATGAATGCACTTTGATAGGATGATTTTACTTCTTAAAGTGACACTAAACTCAGAAGCTAAATCTTTAAAATTGCATTCAAGTACCTCAACTATTAACAACAATTTTACTTATTTGTGCATCACTCGGCTGTAGATCCTTAAAACATCTCTGGATTGGTGCTGACACTGTCCTTCCTTCTGGGAGGTGGCTACCTTTGTTCCTTGGTCCTTGTGTGTCTTGTAAAGTAGCCACCACTCCAAGCTCACATCATGATGTACTACAATCTCACTACAAATTAGTAAACTACTTTAGTCTATAACGGGAACAAGCTTGGAGCGGTGGCTACTTTACAACATGCACAGGGACCATGTGGAACAAGAATAGCCACCCTCCAGAAGGAAGGACAGTGTCAGCACCAATTCAGAGATGATTTGATGATGCACAGCCGAGTGATACACAAATGAGATACATTTTTGGTAATATTATTGGTAATTCAATGCATTTTTAAGATTTAACTCTAAGATTTAGTGTCACTTTAAAATAATTAAAAAGACTATACATTCCCTTCAATTACTATTTATGTTTGATAATTATTGATGAGAGAGTATTCATTAAATGAGTAGTTGCCCTTTGTGGAGATGTTTATTTCTATAAATGTCCATGCATCATATAAAAGACAACAGACAAACCTTCTGAGTATCACACCGTACATCTTCTGTGTAGAGAAATAAATAGTTGCACATCCAGAAATTCAGACAGGTGTACACAGAGCAGATACTACTTGTGAGCGTATTATCAGTTGCTTGCCAGACTGCAAAGAAGCCAGCACTGAAAGCAACAGATAATATTAATAATGCAAAACGCTGATTTCTCCATTGAGAACACCTACGGCTTCACATTGCATTTCTCACACTAATATGTATGCCTTTTCCATTAGAGTACATTTGTATTGTTCTGAGTTATTTCAAGAGAAAGCTATCAAACAGGCGTTAACTGAAATGGAAATAGGAGCTAAGTGGTTATTCGCCATAAGCTAGAAAGTCAGCCCAGTGCTGGAGGTCTGAATTATATTAAAATTAAATATTAGCTTAACTGAAAGAACACTGAGGCACATGAAGTAATGTATAGGTTTGGTTGCAGTTTATAACCCAGTGAAAGGAAGCAAAGGAATGCTTTGCTTTCATTAAAAATTTATACAGTGTGATTGCAAAACAAGCTCTTTTATAATGTAATATTATTCAAAATGACCTTTTACAATCAATACAACCAGCTATTATTTTTTTAAAGCTAGAAAACTATTCAAAGCTAGATAGGGGGATGTCAGGTGGCTGAGTTTTAAAATGTATATACATATATAAATATATATATTGGCAAAATAGATTTTTTAGGGAAGCAATAACATCTCATTGGAGTGCAGCTATAATGAAGGATAGCAGCTGATGAAGAATGAAGGATATCATCAACTATTTACTATTATCAATAAGGGATTTTAGGAAAACCAAGAGGAAAATGTCATCTTACACGTTTCGCTATCCTGCATTTCTACTATAGTGACCAGACTTGAGCTGGGCTGTCACTCATTGGACAAGTACTTGTGAACTGACCTGGAGCAGCATTGTCTTTTTTTAACTGTTTATTTATTGTGGTCTATGTCCTATTGGGGCAATTTCTCTCCACTTCTTCGTGTCCTAGAGACTCAAGAAGAAGTGAGGGAAAAAAAATCAAGGCCTGGTCACAGACCGCAAAAAAAGAAAATGGCAGAGGTTCTAACCCTTCCTCAGTCAATCCAGAACTTAGTACACTTAAAGGCTTCTGTATGAGGGTCTAAACAAGTACCAAATCTAGCTACTATCTGATGCACAAGCCACATAAAGTAAACAAAAAACTTCCTTTACCTTCCTTCCTTCCTTTACTTATTATGGGTGTCTGTTATAAACCTCCAAATATGGGGGAGGAGGGGGAGGCCCACCTACAATCGCAAATAGAAATAGCGGGGATAGAGGGTAATGTTGTGATAATGGGAGACTTCAATTACCCAAATATCAACTGGGCTAATGGAACTTCGAAATCGGCTAAGGCAGCCCGTTTTCTTAATATGTTGCAAGACAATGTTATGGATCAGATGGTTGAGGTCCCAACCAGTGAAAATGCAATCCTAGATCTGATCATCACCAACAATACGGAGCTAATTGAGGATGTTGTAATCGGGCAGACATTTAGCAATAGTGATCACAAGGTGATTGCTTTCATTATTGGTTGCAAGAAAGGGAAGGGGGATGGGCGGACAAGAAGACTAAACTTCAGGAAGGCGAACTTTGATAAACTGCGTAATATAGTGGGTGAAATCGATTGGGATAACTTATTTGATAAACTAAACTTGGACCAGAAGTGGGACTGTTTCAAGAACAAATTAAAAAATGCTATAACCAGGTGTATACCGCTAGGGAACAAAAGCAAAATATCAAAAACAAAGCCGATATGGCTAAGTAAATTGGTAAATAAATAAATTAAAGAAAAAAAACTAGCATTTAGTAAGTATAAAACAGAGGGGACAGTATCGGCATTCCAAAACTACAAAGAACTTATAAAGAAATATGTAAACTGGCAGTGCGGGCAGCTAAAATTGAATGTGAAAAATATATCGCCGAATAGTAAAAAGGGGAGAAAGGAACACATAGGCCCAATAAAGGACATAAATGGGTCGGTACTCACAAGCGACAGGGAGAGGGCTGAGACGCTAAATACTTTCTTCTCGTCGGTCTTCACCAAGGAAACAGACAGGTTTAATGTACAGGATAAAACACAAAATTTAACAGGAAATACACCGGAATGGTTGACTGAGTCGGGGATACAACATAGGCTTAAACTACTAAATGCAAATAAAGCATTAGGACCTGATAATCTACACCCCAAGGTACTCAAAGAATTGAACAAGGAGATAACAAGACCATTGTTCCTCATTTTTAAGGAATCCGTAATGGCTGGGAGAGTGCCAGGAGACTGGCGAAAGGCTAATGTGGTACCTATATTCAAAAAAGGGTCAAAATGCCAACCGGGGAACTATAGACCAGTTAGTCTAACATGCATAGTATGTAAACTGTTAGAGGGAATTATTAAGGACTACTTAGTGGAATTCGTCCGGGATCATAGTATAATAAGTGATGTGCAGCACGGATTTAGGAAGGATCGTTCTTGCCAGACCAACCTGCTGACCTTTTACGAAGAGGTAAGTAGAGATCTGGATGGGGGGAGGCCAATGGACCTAGTATATCTGGACTTTGCCAAAGCATTTGATACGGTGCCACATAAACGCTTGTTATACAAGCTAAGGGCTATGGGCATAGATGAATTAGTGTGCACGTGGATAGAAAACTGGCTACAAGAACGTGCACAAAGAGTATCAGTTAATGGCACCTTCTCAGACTGGGCGGAGGTCATGAGTGGCGTACCCCAGGGTTCGGTGCTGGGTCCCATGCTTTTTAACCTATTTATTAATGATATCGGGGAGGGAGTGAGAAGTCATATCTCAGTGTTTGCTGATGATACGGAAATTGGGAGGGTAGTAGACACAGATTTAGACATTAAAATATTACAGGAGGACCTGGAGAAAATCGGGGAGTGGGCAACTGTATGGCAAATAAAGTTTGATAAATGTGTCGATAAGATGTCGATAAATGTAAGGTAATGCACCTTGGAGCTAAAAATATGCAAATGGACTATACACTCATGGGTATGCAACTAGGGAAGTCGGAAACGGAGAAGGATTTGGGGGTCATTATAGACCGCAGAATGAAGAACAGCTCGCAGTCTTGCATTAAGAAGGGAATGTATTGCAGGGACAAGTCTATAATTTTGTCTCTTTATAGATCACTGGTTCGGCCACATCTGGAGTATGCGGTCCAGTTTTGGTCACCAATACTCAGAAAGGATGTCCTTGAGCTGGAAAAAGTCCAGAGGAGGGCAACCAAACTCATTAAGGGGTTTGAGGATCTGAACTATGAAACAAGGTTGTTAAAATTAAATATGTTCTCGTTGGAGGTTAGGCGATTAAGGGGGGACATGATTTTTATGTATAAACTATTCAAGGGTGGCAGCAACCTCAGTAACAAACTGTTTACGGTCAGCTCTGTAACAAAGACCAGAGGGCACAACCTAAAATTGGTGGAAAAAAAATGTCACCACACAGGGCGCAAGGGGTTCTTCACAGTTAGAGCGGTTAAGGTCTGGAATTCGATGCCACAGGAAGTGATTGCAGCTAAGAGTGTGGAATCATTCAAGAGACTCCTGGACGAGTTCCTGGGAGACCAGAACATTCAGGGGTACAGGTATAGCTAAGAGAAAAATGACACATAGACTCATATACACGCACACATAAGCTCATAAATCCATACACACAATAGGTTGGACTTGATGGACTTATGTCTTTATTCAACCTCAAATACTATGTAACTATGTAACCTTCCGTGAGTGAGGCGAACCCTCACCCGCTCCCCCTCCCAGACACTGCAACTCACAATAGGAGAGTTTCAGCAACAGAGGCAGTGCTGTCAATCTATAAAGCAGTGGGCAGGACTGGGATGTGACCAGGTGCTGACTGACCAGCTACAGGCTTGCAAATTAACAGTTAGAATGCTGATAGCCACACACACCTGCAAAATGTTTTAATCTCTCTGTAATGCAAGAAGACACATATTACATGAGAGTGGCAACTCTGTTCTGATTTCAGGTGCAGTGCAGCATTGTTGCCACCCAATCACAGGAAGCATTAGGTGGATTTCACTGGCAGGATCAACAGGTACTGGATTTAAAATTTTCAATACTGTGGCTGTTATTTACTTAAGTATAAAGTTAACTTGTGTTCAGGTCAAATACCCACTCAAAACATCCAGGAGGACTGCTTTTTCTAAACCTTTCCTGCAGGCCTATAGTGGGGTACACTTGAAAAAAAATATCCATTAT